>NW_024070204.1:49915649-50198853 GCF_014754425.2 Oryx dammah | reverse complement strand
ATTTCCTTCTCCAATGCATGAAAGTGAAAAGTGAAAGTGAAGTCGCTCAGTCGTGTCCAACTCTTAGCAACCCCATGGACTGCATCCTACCAGGCTCCTCCATCCATGGGATTTTCCAGGCAAGAGTACTGGAGTGGGGTGACATTGCCTTCTCCAATCCTTCCCTAGGACCATAGGTTAAATCCTCAATTGCCTGATCCTCCCCTAAGACCAGGCAATTGAGGATCTAACCTATGGGAAGCTGGTAGACTGTCTCTTTTTAGATTCAGACACTGTACTCAAATAGTTAACCACAAACTACTAAAATGTTTGAGCCCTAGTAATACACCTTCAGGAAAAGGAGAAATACAGGTAGGACTAAAAGAGAAGAAAATTGATCTTATATCTATGCTGCCTTTGCAAGGGATTAGAGATATAAAACCAAATGATTTCAATAGAGACTCTTTATTGGTAAGGTTTTCCCACTAGAATTTATAAGTAGTATAGTCTCATGACTGAGGGTACAGAGTCTATAGCCAGGCTGTCTCAATTTGGACACAAAATCAGCCATATACTAGCTGAGTTATCTTGAGCAAATTGTTCAACATATCCATGCTTCAGTTTTCTTCATTATACAATGGAGATCATGAGACCTACTTCCTTGGGGCTTTACAAATATTCAATGAGGTAAACCATTTGACGTGCTTAGAGTAATACCTAGCCTAGATTGAATAGTTGATAATGGCATCATCATGATATTTATCACCAGATTTTACCTAAAGATAGATAAGCCAGTTTTCGCACAGGAAGGCCCAAAATACTGAAGAAAAAAAGTTTTTCATCAACTGTCAGAGTATTCTTCCTATGGGATTCCAGAAGAAGGGAGGGTAGTAAAATAATCTTTTAAAGTATTTATTATTTTTTATAATAAATTCTATTTTTTAACTATAATAGAGTAGAATAGGAGTTTTCTTTTGTTATATAATTTTGTGAATGTTAATCCATGGATAGATTTGTGTAACCTTCTCTCTGCTGATTACGTTACCACAGAAAATTCCAACCCCACCCCCACCATGCTGCTCCTTTACAACCAAACACTGCTCCATCCCTAACTCCTGACAACCACTGATCTGCTCCCTATCATAATAGTTTGATGTTTTGACAGCATCATATAAATGAAATCATAGGTCGTCTTTTGAGATCAACTAACTTTCACTCTGTATAATGACTTTGAGATTCATCCACGGTGTTGTATGTAACAACACTTTTTTTTCCTTTTCATTACTAAGTATTTCACATACATACCTCAACTTGTTCATCCATTCCCCTGTTCAAGGACATTTGTAGATAGAGCTGCTAGAAATATTTGTGTACAAGTTTGATTTTGTTTTTATTTTGTTTTCTGTTCAGTCCCATAATGGTGACCTCTTCTTTTGCTGGGGGAGAAACTTTAGAAATCAGAGAAATGACCTATTTCTGTAAGTGGATTTCAATTGTATCAGTGATATCCTAATTGATACTCTAATAATATAAGAAAGTGAAAGTGTTAGTTGCTCAGTTGTGTCTGACTCTTTGCGACTCCATGGACTGTAGCATTCCAGGCTCCTCTGTCTATGGAACTCTTCAGGCAAGAATACTGGAGTGGGTAGCCATTCCCTTCCTCAGGGGATCTTCCTGATCCAGGGATTGGATCTGTGTCTCCTGACTTACAGGCATATTCTTTACCATCTAAGCCACCAGGGAAGCCCAATAATAAGATTTTTAAATGTGTGGAGACGATAAATAGAAAAGCTTAATGAAAAAGTATTTAGCTGATATTTTTCTTCCTTAATGTCATAAAGAGTGTATGTTCATTGTCCATTTTGAGTTCATTTTTGTTTTGTTTGTCTTTTCAAAAGCAAGGTTTTTATCTAGAATTTCCAAAGGTAGAACAGTGTATTGAAATTCTGCTTCAGTAATGCAACTGTTTTCTAAGTTCGATAATACCCTTTTCCTCTTCCAGTTCTGAAAGCAAGACTATTTTTAATGTTTTCACCAGGATTATCAAAACAACCTTTCACAAAAACAACTCTGGACTAAGGTTATTGCTTGTCTCTTTGCTGAGAGTTGAGAAATAAAGTAAAATTGTTCACGTGTTAGGAAACTAAAATTGAATACAACAAGAAGTCCAAATATTGGTGTTTTTTCCTGTTGGGCTAAATAAAGCCTCTGCTGATTCTTCAGTGTTTCCTATAACATGTTAGAACCCGAGTTAAACAGTTAAAAACTCTTTCCTCTGGTAGTTGGGCAGTTTAGTTTCCAATATCACTGACTCTGCTATAAAAGAAAATTCATCACAAGTTGTTTTCATCTCTTGAAACATTTTTATTGGCAAATGAAGTTGACAGTTAATGGATTCTCATTCAAAACAGAACAACAGCAGTATCAACCGGTGTGTATCTAAAAACAATAGGAAACTGTTTAGATTTTAAAAATAAAAACTAGCTAGGAGAAGGAAGGTGCGGGGAGTTCGGGGGGTTGGTCTGCTTTAGAAAATCTTCAGTGTCCCCATGGATCTGAGCAGAGTTTATCAGACAGTTTCTACCTGGGGAAGACTTGATAGAAGTTTCAGCTTCTGTTCTAACTACTATCCTATCATGGGAATTTTATTTTGTGTGGATGAATTCTCTGGTGGGTGCCATGTCTGTGATTTTTTTCATATAAATAATTCTTTATAGAAAATTATAAACAGAAAAAAATTAAAAAGATCCAGAGAAAAGAGGTTTTTTTCTAAAATAGCCCTATTTGTAGAAAACCTATTTGATGAGGGCAGGTTGTTTGTGAGCCATAACTTTCATAGCAAAAGATTTGATTGTCTTTTAGGATATTTTCAACAAGCTGTGATAAACCAAGTTGCTCTTCTCCATGTTAGGAAACTGTCTCAATGGTTATTACATGAAATTGCACCGTTATATCTCCTGAGGACTTTACTGTTTTTCTCTTCCATATTTTGAGTTCTGTAAACACTACATGCTTTTGAACTGTGATGTTGGAGAAGACTCTTGAGAGTCCCTTGGACTGCAAGGAGATCCAACCAGTCCATCCTAAAGGAAATCAGTCCTGAATATTCATTGGAAGGACTGATGCTGAAGTTGAAACTCCAATACTTCAGCCACCTGATGCGAAGAACTGACTCCTTTGAAAAGACCCTGATGCTGGGAAAGATTGAGGGCAGGAGGAGAAGGGGATGACAGAGGATGAGATGGTTGGTTGAAATCA
The DNA here is from genome assembly GCF_014754425.2 of Oryx dammah. Lineage (NCBI taxonomy): Eukaryota > Metazoa > Chordata > Mammalia > Artiodactyla > Bovidae > Oryx > Oryx dammah. Next base: position 50,195,616 of record NW_024070204.1, on the reverse strand, counting down.
CCGACTCAATGGACATAAGTTTGAGCAAGTCTCGGGAGTTGGTGATGGACAGGGAAGCCTGGCATGCTGCATTCCATGGAGTCGCAAAGAGTCGGACACGACTGAGCAACTGAACTGAACTGAAACATTACATTGATAATTAGTTTCTCATCTGTGGAAACTCAAAACCTTCCATGTTGCCAAACTTAAATATACAGAAAGAAGTCTGCTGTGTAGTACAAATAATCCTTGAGGATTGAAAATCTTGGTTTCTTAACTGGGCTCTTCTGTCAGTAACTTGACCTGCAGTTTTCTATAAAGTGAATTCTAAAGTTAGTTAAATGTTGGTTTGAACCCTAGTATTGGCATCTAAGTTATTGGGGTAAGTTATTTAATGAATATAATCTTTATCTTTGAAATGGTGAAAATTACCCATTGTATACCTACCTAATAAAATAGAGGCAATGCATGCAAGAACACTTAGAGAACAACTCAAGTTCTGTACGATGAATGGTATCATTTATAACTGGAGCTATGCTGAAAGGGAAGACTGACTTGGGCCATAGACACACTTCAGGGCAGGAATCTGGTGGTGCTGTTGAAATGCGTGGTATTTCCAGACTGTTGTTGTTTGGATACTTCTGCAAATAAACCCTGATTTTCTGAATGCTATGGACAAGTTCTAGAATCTTTTTTTTTTTTTTTTTGCTGTCAAGTGATTAGAGACAGCTTGGGACAAAAACTCAGCCTTTGGCATTTGCACTCACTTTTCCACTCACAAGTCAATCTTACATAAACATTGCTTACGGAAGTGAGGATTGTTCACAAAGGATCTGACTAATATTTCTTACACTGGAAAATACTTACACTCTCGCTGGCCTGACCAACTCAAGATCAGCATCTATGACCTGTACAACTGAATGATGCCCTTGACATGGGAGGTAGGAGCCTTCTTTATCCTAGTAAGTTAATTGATTCTTTGTGATTTGGGGCATGATTCCTTTTTGTGTAAAGTCTTGAAATCCTCTCCAGACCATGGAAGAACTTCCTAAGCCATTACATAATAAGGCAATGGTAGGCAGACATCAAGCGAGCCTGAAGAGAAATGGCTTGGGTTTGCCCTATTTGGGATTTATCACAGAGACAGGGCTATAGGTCAAGAATCCAAAATCAGCAATTTGGAACTCAGACAGGAATTCAGGATGATTTTTCAGCAGGGCCAGGCAGGACACAAGGAGTACTCTGAAGGAGCCCTGGTCTTTTTGTCTGGATACGTTTAGACATGATATCTTGGTCATGTTCCTGGGCACTGCTGCTGGTCTTAAATGATTAAGATCAGCTGAGGCAGACCTAAGATTTATAAGGAGGATGGAATAGTCTCATTCCCATAAGTTTCCTTGCTCTCTACCAGGAGAGAGTGAATTTTCTAGAAAGATTTTGAGCTTTGGATCTTAGAGTTGTAAATACCCAGGATGAAGGGTATGGGTGGTAGGAGAGACCTCACCTCGTCTGCGGTCTCCACCTCCAGGACCACATCTCAACCACGTGGCTCTGGCTAGAGTCACGAGAGTTGTGAGAACTCTAACCATTTCTAGAGCAGGTGTAACCATCCTGCTGATAAGGAGGCAAGACTGACTCCTGCCATCAGGGTCCTTCGCTTTATACTCACCTTTGCGTCACTCACTTCTGCTCATATCTCAGGTTGTCCTGAAGAAAACAGCCAGCCTCCATTGCTAAAACCTGAAATTATAATACATAGTTCTCTTTCAAAATGTAATGTTCTTCATTTTTTTCTGCCAAATTTGCACTTATGGTAGGCACTGAATTCTATATGATTAAATAATTGGAGTTGGAGGCGAGGTGAAAAGATTACTTCTAGAGAACTCTTCAAAATTTGTCCCTCAATTATACACATTAATTTTTGCCTTTCTCTACCTCAGTCTAAAGTAGAAAGATTTTTAAAGGATTTCTTTTCCAGAGTGTAGATTATTCAAGTGACTTTCTTCACTCCTCTTTTTAGATTTATTTCCTCATTTCTTTTTTGTGAACCCTCACTCAGTAAGAAAGTAAAAGTAATCAAGTAGCAGAAGAAAGAAGCCATTCATCTTTCTGTCAACAAGATTGTAGAAAGTTTTGATAGAGAACAACAAAACTAATAACTAAATTTAGATATTTGTGTTACTTGGGAATTTTTTTCTTTCTATTTATTAATATGTGAAATCCACCTAGAGATTTAGCAGAATGCAAAAACAACAGTATAAAATTCACATATGTGGAACAAATATCTTGATGATGCTAACTGGAATAAAGTGGAAAAAAGACAACACAATGGCTTGTGCCTGTGTATATATTTGAGAAAAACCAACATGATAAAGCGACAAGGTGATTATATTTGTGGCAAGAAAATTGGCATCAGCCTTAGCTCTTTTAGTTACTAACAATTTTACCATGGACACGTGAAAACATTTAACTTCTCTAGACTTGAATTTACTCACAGCAAACTGGAGCCCCAACCTTTAGCTCTTTAACCAGGTTACTGTGAAAAAATGAAATAAATTAAATCATTATTAAAACTCAAAGGCATGCGGACATTCCTTTGAGTGTTCTTGTGCCTCTCTAGAAAGTGATGCATCCTATTGAGAGGAAACACACAGGACTTATACATGAAAAACATTTCAGGTCTATCTTAAATGCTCATCAGCCCCTCTTCACAAGATTAGAAAGTAACTAACCCCAAATCAATCAATGGATACTTGGATTTTACTTCTAACATTTCCACTAATTCGTTTTGTAAACTTTGCCAAGTTATTTGACCGTCCCCTTCACCCCCAGGATTGTTAGGACTGATTACCCAACATGCCCCAGGTTTCCTGAGTCCCAGTCTCACCTTTACTCAGTGGACAGAGTGCTGTAAACCACACCCAGAAACAGATCCCATCTTAGACTTTGGTCCCCAAGAAAGCAGATGCTGAGACAAGGACTTGAGTCCAAGCAGTTTATTTGGAGGGTGCTTCCAAATAGGGGGATGGAGAAACGAGAGAGAGAAGAGTAAGAAGTCAATACAGAGAGCATTAATGAGCAGGTTAACGGTGCAGACAGCGGAAGCTCAGTTCTTCTGGGGACTTCCGGAATGTTGCGTAAAACCTATGGGCAGAGTGGTCCTATTGAAGAAGAGAGGAACGTGGATTATATTCTTCTCCAATTCTTTTTCTTCATCAGCTAAGGGTTGTTCTGGAGCCAGCCCCTCTGGACTGCTATGCACACTAGTCAAACATGTTGGAGAAATCCTGCAGTGACTTCTCACAGGCATTTCCACAAGGAAGCCATCAGCATGCACGGGGAAGGGAGGCCCAGGAGATGAGGGTGGGGCCGTGGCAGGGAGCAGACCCCCCTCAAGGCAGGACAGCTGCTTAGCACAGGAATGGTTAGCTGACAGCCTCCCGCTGTCAGTGCCTTCTGGGTCCTCCTCAGGTTTAGAGCTGAGATTCTGCGCTGCTTGGGGTGACCCTCCAGCTAATGACTGAGCTCGCTGGTGGTACAAGGGCCTGTCCATCTTGCCCCAAGTATGACTCTGCTATGGGGTGATCTTTGTTCCACTGCGCCCACCCCCCACCCCCGCCATAGTGGAGGCTTTCTTAGGTTCATTGCAGCCTGACAGCTGCATCTGCCCATCAGGCTTCATCCCCTTTTCCTTTCCTAGATGTTACTACCTAGTAAACCTTTTGCTGTCTTATGTTTACTCCATCTCAGTGCCTACTTCCTGTGAATCCAACTCATGACAAATACCTAACTCAAAAGGAGGTTCGGAAAATGTCAACCTCTGCTCTGAAACCAAAGAAGAATCTACCTTACATGGGGACCCAGGAAAGTTGGACTGAAAAGACTTTTTCTACAATAAGGTTAGACAAAGTTTCCTCCAAGCATATCAGAAATCAGGCAAAAATACAATCATTGAAAACAAGCAAAAAAAAAAAAAAAAAAGGGCATGAAATATATGGTAGACAGACACTGGAGAGTTGTTGACCTTGAATAAATACTTGAAGGGGGTGATGGAATTTTCCTGTCTAAGCATTTTTAAAAAGAATAGACTATGTATTCCATTGAAGTGATTGTCACTTCCAAATTCTTATAAATAATATTATTTTTTAATTTTTTTTGAAGTCTTACAGATGACTGTATCTCTTAAAGAAAACAGCAGAAATACTCAGGACAGAAATGTATTAGTCACTGGATTTATGCACATGACATTATAATAGTGAGAAAGCCTTGAGCAAGAATCTGTATTTAGATTTAACTGCTTGAAAGGAAGGGAAGGAAAGGAAAGTAACATGTTTGAGAGAGCCTATTAAATACCAGAAACTCAAGCAGGTGTTTTCCTTATTGTTCACCAAATATTTTTTGAGTACTCTCTTTTTTGCCAGGCACATTTCTAGGCATTGAGATACAACAGGAATGAAGCCACAATTTCCTGCCATTGAGATTATATTCTGGAAGGAGAGAAATAGATGATAAATATTAAAGTGAAATAAATACATGATAAAGTATCTTGGCTTCCTTGGTGGCTCAGGTGGTAAAGAATCTGTCTGCAATGCAGGAGATCTGGGTTTGATCCCTGGATCGGGAAGATCCCCTGGAGAAGGAAATGGCAACTCACTCCAGTATCCTTACCTGGGAAATCCCATGGACAGAGGAGCCTGGTGGGCTACAGTCCATGGGGTAGCAAAGAGTTGGACACGAATGAGTGACTAATACATACAAGTATCTTAGATGGTGGTATACAATAAGTAAACATTTTAAAAAAAGGGAAATCCAGAGCTCCCCATAGGATGTAAGTTGCATGTAAATAATGTGGACAAGGCAGGCCTGATTGAGATTTGAGCAATGACTTGAATGAGATGAGGGAATAAGCCATGTGGATACTTGCAGAAAGAGAGTTCTATACCCAGGCAGGAGGCAGAGCAAACTCCTAAAGCTTGTCAGAGGAACAATAGAGAGGCCAGGCTTAACAAATCAAATTACTCTTTTTAATCTCCTAGCCAGTGATCTCAGATTCTAACTCAAATCTGTCTGCCTCCTGTAATCATCCTTCTATTGATCCTGGCTATGACATTCCATAAAGGGGAGGAAAACCACCCTACTTACGTCTCTCTGAAGACTAGTCCTTTCCCTTTTAACCCCCAAGCAGATACAGTTTGATGAGATGATTGCTTGGCTGCAACACGTGCTCACACTGACAGAGGTAAATGTAGATTTTCCTTGCTAAACCAGAATATACATAAATACTATGAAGCTGATTGGAAAGCAGAGTTTTGACAGGAATCATCTGCAATCACATTGCATTTGTTGAATTATTTTCCTAGAACATACATTAAATGGTAAATGGGTAAGTGTGTCTTAAGCAGGTTTCTAGAAAACCAAACTTCATACTTGAGATTCCTTTTCACTGAACCAGCTGGAAGGATTGACTGCTCATTTTGATATATGGAGACCAGCCTAACTCTCAGGACAATCCTCTTGGAGCATCCCAGCTCAGGCTGAATATTTGAAGTGACATATTTCATAATTGTTCCCAGTAGACAAGTGTTAACTCCTTCTGTGGAGACCAGTTACAGTGCCTTTTACTGAAACTAGCAATATCTCAGCTTACTTGCTGAGAATCATTCAAAAAGTATACACCTTATTCTGTTTAATTGGAAATACACTAGTTGATCATCTTTATCTGAGGGGAATTTTATACCAAACTTGACAGCTCCACATCCTCACAGAAAATCCACTATTTGACTATCTTAGACCTCTTTAAGGGCTTCCCTGATAGCTCAGTTGGTAAAGAATCCACCTGCAGTTCAGGAGATGCTGGTTCGATTCCTGGATTGGGAAGATCTGCTGGAGAAGGGATAGGCTATGCACTCCAGTATTCTTGAGCTTCCCTTGTGGCTCAGCTGGTAAAGAATCTGCCTGCAATGCAGGAGACCTGGGTTCGATCCCTGGGTTGGGAAGATCCCCTGGAGAAGGGAAAGGCAACCCACTCCAGTATTTCTGGCCTAGAGAATTTCATCGACTCTATAGTTCATGAGTCGCAAAGAGTTGGACGTGGCTGAGTGTCTTTAACTTCAGACCTCTTTTAAGCCATCTTTTATCTTTTTGCTTCCTCAAGAACTCTAGAATGCAGTATCTCCTAAAGAACATCAGTAGAATTAGACACAAATTAGAGGGAGGATGTCAGCAGTTCCTTGCTATGAGAATGAAGCTGAAAAACTTCTAGTTATGATATGTGTCTTATATAATAGGTGCGACGGATTTTTAAAATGAGATTCTTTTTATGCACAAAGTACAATTTTTGGAGCTCCTTAGAAAATAGGTACTGCGTACTTTGAAATTGCATTATGTAATCTATGGCACAAAGATAAAAACATCTAGTGTTTCTAAAGTGTCGCTTCCCAGGGATGTTCAAATGTGCTAAAGATATGAACTCATTGATCATCCTACTTTCCTTTTAGCAGTGAGAGTCAAGTATTACTGTCCTGATTTCATAGACAGGGACCCAGTGCCAACCTCTGGCTGCTCAGTGAGAGAGGTATCTAGGGATTTAAGCTCTATCACCACATGTTTTGCTTTACTGAGGTTTAAATAGCTGCTTGTCAATGTTATATGTCAGTACCATAATTTCTTTCATCTTTTGGAAAGCAAACAAATACTCACACATATACACATACAATTTTTTCCTGATTGTAGAACAAAATTTGATGTGGAGGTCACTCTTGTGCTGAAACTTAAAATAGTTTTATAAAAATGAATGAAGTTCATTTTTACCCTAAGCTTTGCAAAACATCAAAACTTGATAGTATCCAGTGCTGACAGTGGTGTAGGGAAATGGACACTGATCCTTGGTTGATGTGAAAATGAATTCCACAAAACTTCTGGAAAGTTAACTGGAAGTTTCTATTAAATGAATATATTAGTATACTTGTGCCTTGGGGAATCTATTCTACAGAAATAAATGCACCAAAATACATGCACAAACACGTTAATTTTAGCATTACTTATAGTGGCCAAAAGCAAAGAAAGAATCCAAAAAAGCACAGGAAAAATACAGTTTCTCATCAATGGCTGAATGATTCAAAAGTTTCTAACTCCAATGAATCTAATGATTTGTAATTTCTAATGCATTAGAAATTTAGTATAACCATTAAAAGAACTAGTTCTGTAAACATTCACCTGGAGAAATAATCATGGAAATAAATGAAAAAAATAAAATTGAGGATAACACAAATAACGGTTTACTTTTTAAATAGAAAAAAATATTCATAAGGAAATATGTGTTTATCTATTTATACATATTTACATGCCTGGAGAAAACTTCAGAGGATAAATCCTAAATTGTTCATAGTGACAAATTTTGTGTATTCTTAGGCTGGTGGAGCTTAGAAGGAAAGGAAGAGTGAAGGAGGGGAGCCAGAGAGACTTGGGACTTTACTTTGATCAACCTCTCTATGTAAGCATGGATTACTTGTAAAGCTTAGAATAGCTCACAAAAAAATTTTAAGAGAAAAAGTCATGACACAGAATTATGAGGTAGAAGGATAGAGATTCAGTCAGATGGTGTTGTCCCTGTTTTGCTTCTTGTTGCTCTGTAACCTCCGGTATATCACTAACTCCTCTGATTCTGTGTTTCCTCATACGAAATAGAGATAATATGTAAAGCATAAGGCTTTAATTGTGGGCAAGTAGTTGGCACAGAACAAATGCTACCTTTTACTATAGAGAAAGAAAGCTTTTGGGGTGGGAATAGAAAGAAGCAGGAGAGAGAGGTTGGGAAGGATGGAAAGTAGATTCTCCTGGGATTGCTAGGTCAGTTCATAGAATTAGAAATTTAGTTCTACTGTTTCAAGACAGAGCCCACTGGGGCAGACATTTAGGCTCATCATTTTTGAATGACTGTGATTTTCTCAGCAGCCCTAGAATCTCAGGCTAGAAGCTGAGAAGAACTGATGGATTCTACTTCTAAAGTGTCCACTTTTCATCAACCATGAGAATCAAATAGCAAACTGTTAGTCTCTCTTGAAAATCAAGACTCACAGTGAAAGATTTTTGTCTCTAACTTGGAAAGGAAGGACAGTCGTGTTGCTTCTAAGATTATAATGCAAGTCAGAAAACAGATGATAGAGGATGGGGGTGGGGGACGAGGGACAGAACTCTTGTGTGTCAGTCAACAGAAATGATTAAATTGGGCAAATATTCCTGTCAAGCTGCTGTGAGTAAATCACTGCTAGAAAGAATTTATTACAGCCCTGATAGCCCTGCCTCAATGCCTTATAGTTTTATTCTCAAAAGATACCAGTCTCAAGATAAAACCCAAGGCAGAGATAAAACCAAAGTTTTGAATAAAGAAGATGCTGTGGCCTCACTGCAGAAGCAAAAGAAACCAGTCTCATAGAGTAAGCCAGTTGAGTCAAGGTAAGTAGAAGGCAACATGTCCAAGACTGCACCAGAAGCTGAAAGAAATGAAGGAGTGTCCTTCTCTCAGATCTTCAGAGACAGCATGGCCAGGCCAACACTTGGTTTTAGACATCTAACCTCCAGAAATGTGAGAGTGTAAATTTCCACTGTTATAAGCCATCCAGTCTGTGGTGCTTTGTTAAGAGAGTGCTAGAGGAGCCTGGTAGGCTACAGTCCACAGCATCACACAGAGTCAGACACAGTGAAGCGACAGAGCTCACAGGAAACTAATATAGATTTTGTTGGACTCCAGGGATCCAAAGACCCTAGATACGGTGTCCTAATCCATTTGGGCTGCTACAACAGAATACCATAAGGTAGGTGGCTTATGAACAATAAATTTATTTCTCGTAGTTCTGGAAGCTGGAAGTCCAAAGTGCCAGCATTCCCAGCAGTTTCAGTGTCTGGTTCATAGACAGCTGCCCCCTGCTGTGTCCTCATGACGGGGGTGGGGAGCAGAAAGCTCTCTAGGGTCTTTTAAAAGGGCACAGATCCCATCCATGAGGCCTGCTGCATCTTCATGACATCCGAAGATCCTCTCCAAGGCTCCACCTCTAATATCATCACACTGGGCCTTAAGATTTAGCATGTTAATTTTAGAGGGACCAAAATGTTCAATTTAGAGCATATGGCCTCTCCTTTTAGGGTGACATTGTAAAATTTGTGTTTGGATAGGCTGGTTATTGATTTAAGGAAAACATCAAGATTCCACTGCTTATTCTAGACAGAGCAGGCACATCATTATTCTAAACTCCCCTGCCGAGGGCAGGAAGGAGAGCAGACAATATCATATATTTGAATTCCTTGTTTTGTTGATGCTAAGCTGTGAATCCCCGGCATGAAATCATTTTCAATGCATTGACTTATACATTTATACATTTAAATATTGGAGATCACAAGATAAACTTTGAGAATCTGCTAATTCTCCCTGATTGAGCTTAGTGTCCTATCCAGTTCTGTTAATCTGGTTCTGGGTGAGTGTCTGATATGGTTCTATGTTGGAAGGTATCTGACTGATGTCAAGGCCTCTATTACTATTTGAAGATAGCATTTAGTCTTCAGCACACACTCAAAATACTTTTTATAGTTTTTATAGAGACTGTGCTTACCTTCAACATGTTCTGCAAAATATGGCATCTTTCCCTACTTGCTTGAGAATGGCATTTTTATCTTTTCTTGAAGTTGAACTTCACAGTAGCATAAACACTGTGTTTTTTTTGCCTGCTGTGTTCTTTTTCACTAGTTACCTTCAGATTCTGTTCCTTGACAGAATATATCATACAGCACCATGACACTTTCTGTGTGACGTCATTAAACACCTGAGCATACCCTCGACTCAATTCACATCTACTGTAACTACAACAAAAGACAGTCTGGCTTTATTAATCCATCTTGCCATTCTACACTGTAACAAATAAACAAAATAACTCTTTGTTCTTATTAAATTGTCAGATATTTTAAATGACCCTATCCTACACATAGAGACTATTATTTATCACTGAATTATTTGTCCATAAGATTAACACTTTGAATTCCTTTAATTTACCATGAACTAATGTTTCAGGTAAGCTGCAAACTCTTATTTACTCAAAGACAAATACCCAGTAGTCATAAGCCTAACATGTGATCAACTGACAGGACAATAAAATGTAACAAAAATCTTAATGTCAACAGAGTTATCAGTCTCCCTACATCACAGAGAAAAATATGCCTAAAGATTTATATCCTGTACCTGGAAATATTTTTCAATAGCAAATTTCCATTTTCCCACTTAATATATAGAATCATGTTAGAATATCTTTTTTTGCCAAGTAAAATTGAGTTATTATTACAAAGTATTTGTAGCAAAAATGATTTGATGTTTGCAAGAAACAACATTCATGCTGTTGATATTCTCTGGAGATGGACTGAAAGACAAAAGTGGCAAAAATGATTTTCTGGAACAGGAGTTATTACTACTCATTTAAACCTTTTTTCTTGAAAATAAAGGGGGAGATATATATTTTTACTGACAACGATTGAACGTTTAATGGTATTACAGTTGTTTTATTTTGAGAATTTAAATGAGCTATCATTACATTTCCCATAATTTTCTCCCCTAAATGGTTCTGGTTGTTTTTGAGTGTTTTCCTCACCAAAAAGAGAGAAACTTAAAAATTTTCCCTAGCTCTAGAAAACATGACTATAAAATAATGAAGAGTAGTACTGGATCACCATTTCTAGTTTTGGGGGCATTTTTTATATGCTTAATTCCAGTGACCTCCCTTACTGACAAAAAAGCACACTCACACGGGCAGCTGTGTCTTCTCTCCCTTTCATTCTTCTATGCAGCCCATGTGAGCTAAGATGCCTTTGAAGGGATAAGAGGAAACGCAGCCAACCCAATGGAGAAGAGTAAGAGAATGAGGCTGTGAATAAGGTAGGTTGCTTCCATGAACAACTAAGCCTAAAATCACTTGCATTTTCAATTGTCTTGGTTTAATGAACTCTTTTTTTCTTGCAGATGGTCTTGATTCCTATCTCCTGTACAGTGTCACGAACCTCCATCCATAGTTCCTCAGGCACTCTGCCTACCAGATCTAGTACCTTAAATCTATTTCTCACTTCCACGGTATAGTCATAAGGGATTTGATTTAGGTCACATGCTAGTAAAGTAATGCTCAAAATTCTCCAAGCCAGGCTTTAGCAATACATGAACTGTCAACTTCCAGATGTTCAAGCTGGTTTGAGAAAAGGCAAAGGAACCAGAGATCAAATTGCCAACATCCACTGGATCATCAAAAAAGCAAGAGAGTTCCAGAAAAACATCTATTTCTGCTTTATTGACTATGCCAAAGCCTTTGACTGTGTGGATCACAATAAACTGTGGAAAATTCTGAAAGAGATGGGAATACCAGAGTGCCTGACCTGCCTCTTGAGAAACCTATATGCAGGTCAGGAAGCAACAGTTAGAACTGGACATGGAACAACAGACTGGTTCCAAATAGGAAAAGGAGTAAGTCAAGCCTGTATATTGTTACCCTGCTTATTTATCTTACATGCAGAGTACATCATGAGAAACGCTGGGCTGGAAGAAGCACAAGCTGGAATCAAGATTGCTGGGAGAAATATCAATAACGTCAGATATGCAGATGACACCACCCTTATGGCAGATGAAGAAGAACTAAAGAGCCAATTGATGAAAGTGAGAGGAGAGTGAAAAAGTTGGCCTAAAACTCAACATTCAGAAAACAAAGGTAATGGCATCCAGTCCCATCACTTCATGGCAAATAGATGGGGAAACAGTAGAAACAGTGGCTGACTTTATTTTTCTGGGCTCCAAAAATCACTGCAGATGTTGATTGCAGCCATGAAATTTAAAGATGCTTACTCCTTGGAAGGAAAGTTATGACCAACCTAGACAGCATATTAAAAAGCAGAGACATTACTTTGTCAAAAAAAGTCCATATAGTCAAGGCTATGGTTTTTCCAGTGGTCAGGTATGGATGTTAGAGTTGGACTATAAAGAAAGCTGAGCGCCAAAGAATTGATGCTTTTGAACTGTGGTGCTGGAGAAGACTCTTGAGAGTCCCTTGGTTTGCAAGGAGATCCAACCAGTCCATCCTAAAGGAGATCAATCCTGGGTGTTCGTTGGAAGGACTGGTGTTGAAGCTGAAACTCCAATATTTTGGCCACCTGATGAGAAGAACTGACTCATTTGAAAAGACCCTGATGCTGGGAAAGATTGAGGGCAGGAGGAGAAAGGGACAACAGAGGATGAGATTGTTGGATGGCATGGCATCACCAACTCAATGGACATGAGTTTGGGTAAACTCCGGCAGCTGGAGGCCTGGCCTGCTGCGGTTCATAGGGTCACAAAGCGTCTGACACGACTCAGTGACTGAACTGAACTGAATGAACTCTTAAGCAGATAATATGCTGGAGGAGTCCCAGTACTAGGTTGACCCTTTTCTTATTCTCTTCTTTTCTTTTTTACTATTTTCCATAGTTGAAAGAAATGGTGGCTATAACTCCAAAATTCAAAATTGTGATAATCATGAATCTTTAACGCTGATTTTATCTAATGAGCATGACAATATATTCAATCTTTTAAAGAAGAATCACTGAAATGACTGCTGTGTAGAAAAAGAACTTTGGAATACAAAATCGTGGTTCCTAGACTATGTCTGCCATGTTTTATGTGGGTATGTCATTTAAATTCTTTGAGTTTCAATTTCTTCATCTATGCATGGATGGCAATAATCCATACTGCACAGAGTTGATGTGGGTGATAACATGATGCCATATGTCATAGAAGACACAGACATTACAAATTCAAAGTAGATGCTCATCCATCACAGCTGAATCTCCATCCCAGAGGTCACATACAGTCATATTCTAGTATGTGCAGTTGCAATAGAAGTTACATGAATTTGAGTAAGAAGTGCCAAGTCATTGATATATTTCCCACATTTAAATAGAAACAGTAAGTGCTGCCTTTAGCAGAGATTTAACAGAAATTGTTTTGTGAGTTTTGTTGAGGAATAAGGATCTGTTCCTATGACTTTACAATGAAATCTCCACTTCTGCTTTCCCTAAACAAGTATTTGATATATATTTGTTCTCTAAGGCCTCAAATGTACAAATATACCCCAATCAAGTCATTGCTTAAAAACGTTGGCATTTTAACTAGCCAATTCTCTTTTTAGCCTCCTGTGACACCAAAGGTCCTGAAAGACTGGATGACTGGAAAGCACAGATCTTCCTCCAGAAATACAGCACGTGGCACCACCTGATGAGGACTGCCCACATGACAGGTTTCAGGTCCCTAAGTTCTCATCCCTCTGAGGTTCTCGTGTAGCTCTCCAGAAGGCCTAGTGTCCCCATTTAGGGACTCCTCTGGGAGTCTTCTTCATTACCTTCTGTCCTGACTGACTCTTCTGGCTTTTCATTCCACCCCTGTGTTCCTGTCCCCAGATATCAGTGCATTGGTCCATCAGACACAACAATGACCGCATTTATCATCTGTGTGTAGGAACCATGTCAGATATTCACATATGTCATTTAATTGAAAGAGCTTAGATATTCATGGACTTCCTGGAAAAATGCCTTTATGGCTCTCTAACAGTGACTATAAAATATAATTTTGGGCCCAGTGGGGCTGGTTGTGGTTGGGAGAACTCGTATGCCACTTGGAATCTCATCTTAGCATGGAAAGACGCTGACTCTCCCTAGGGGTGGGCTAGTGCTGGCTAATGTGGTGTTCACTCAAAATGTGGGTATATCCTCAAACAATTGAGCACTTCCTGCCTCTGAATTTACCCACAGCTCCCCATTGCTGCCCCTTAACATGAAAGGTGAAATGGAAGGAAGACTCCTGGTACAAGTAGGTTAGGGGAAGAGAATGTTAAACATGGCTTTAACATTGTCTTATAAGAACTACTCATAGTTTTTTTAATATCGTCTCTCAGAAAGAGATCCCCCCATTTCTGATTTTTACATGCTGGACTGATCTCTCTAATCCTGTTGTTTGTTTTCTTGTCTAAACTTCACTACCATCTTAACATCAATGCTGAATGAATCCATCAAAATAGGACCATGAGAGTTTTTTTATATATGAGAACAAAATAATGCCATTTGCAGCAAGGTAAATGGGCCTAAAGAATGTCATACTCAGTGAAATAAGTCAGACACAGAAAGACAAATATCATATGATACCACTTATATGTGGAATCTTTAAAAAAAAAAGGATACAAGTTTATTTATTCTGTTTTGTAAATTTATTTACAAAACAGAATCATGGATGTAGAAAATAAACTTATTAGGGAGGGGGATAAATTGGGAGATTGAGACTAACATAGATACAGTACTATATATAGAATAGATAGCCAACAAGGACTTACTATATAGCTCAGGAAACTTTACTCAGTACTCTATAATGGCCTATATGGGGAAAAAGTCTTCAGAAGGAGAGTGGATCTATGTATTGAATCCATGTATAACTAATTCACTTTGTGGTACACCTGAAACATACAACATTGTAAGTCAACCATACTCCAATAAAAATTAAAAATAAAAAAAACCCCATGACAGCTAATGAAGAAGGGCGTAGGAGAGGATGACAATGACCCCAACACCAAGTCACTTCCAGTTGATTCAGCCTCTTTCAAGGACTTCGGCACTGTATCGATCACCTCATTTGTCTTGACTGTATCCCTAGTGACAGGAGGAGAACTGCAATTATACAATTCTACCTTAAAAGGAATGCAGTCACAGTGCAGAGACTGTGACTTGTCCAAAGCCAATCAGTTCTGGGAGTAGACTCTACAGTTTCTGTTTATTGTTGGTGCATATTAAAGGTATCTTCTGAATACACTTAATGAAGGCTGCGAGCACTCATTTAAGGAGCAGGAAAAGAGGAAAACTGAACTAACTTTGAGTCCACCCCAAGTTGTGTCCTGCCTTCAGTCACTTACTTCTTATGTCCTTCCATAACGAAACACAACTTGACCCTAATGATAAAAAACCTAATTATGCCAGGCTGGAAAGTATCCGTGGCTATAATTATATTAGAATAACCCAGTTGGGCGAAGGAGGGAAAAGTATGTAATAGAAGATAGGTATCAAACAAACAAGTAAGTGTTGTTAATAATGATGAACTGGGGTCCATGATTTTCAAAGAACACTGACACGAACTGCTCAATATACTGATGTCATTTAGACAAAAAAAATGTACAGAAAATTCTAAAATGTTGTTTTATCTATGTATATCATTAGTGATACTGAACTTTTAGGCTGACCCAACTTCTGAATTCAGGCATCCCTGTTGCCCCAAGGGTTAGATTAAAAATAAAGTGTGTTATTAAACATATGTAAACATTCTAAATATCAGAATTTAACCTTTAAAATATCAAAATGGTTGTTATTATTTTGGGTTGAAAGCTTACCAAAACCTATAATACAGAGAGGACGTATAGCAGAAGCTCATGTTTCCTGGATGAAAGTCTGTCTTGGTTATAAACACATATCACCCCAGCAATGGCAGACAGTGATGCCTTGAGGGGATATTGAGGTGTGTACGGCAACCTTCTGTTCTCTGAAATGCCCCACAAGGAGTGTCTCTAAGTGTGTATTAGATGTGCTTTTAAAATTTCTCCTGCTTCCTTCTGTGCTGCACATCATATTCACAACTGTCTAGCTGCTGTTATTTCCTGAATCTAGTAATCCCAATCCTTGCCTCACCCCCATGCTACCCACCGCTACTCTTGAAAAGCACATGAGCTTTAAGGCATATATAATGGATAGCACAGACACATGAGAGGAAACTTTATAAAGGCAGCACCCTAAAAACGTGGTTCTTAATATTTGCAAACCAAGGGAGCATTGGAAAATCCAAAAGAAAAGATTGTGAATACTCTCCTCATATTTACATCTGCATGTAGTTTGTCAGCAGGATTTGTTAAATACGTCCATAGGAATTTAGATAAATGCATAAACTCAATCTGGAAACGTAAGAATTTTCCTAAGTACCCTGTGGGGTTTTTTCCTACCAAGGGGTGGTTCTTTGGTGACCTGCACTTCTTTGAGTATCAAAATACTTCCTACCTCTAATGATCAATTTAGAGGTTCTAATTCAGTTGCTGGTATTAGGAAGCAATCAACAAATATTTGTTAAATATTAATCTGTAATATTAAGATTAAAATTACTTGGTGTTAAAAGTTAACATGAGATGTTATAAATGCAGTAAAAGAACTGGGGAAGTCTGAGCCCACGCCATGAATAGACTGAGAAAAATACACAACTGACCCAGTCATAAAAATCTACATAACTGACAGATATTATGGATAGCTCTGAATTTAATTTTAACTCTATTTGAGGCTGATGGCTATGGTGATTTGCCCTAGAGTCCTTTCTTCATTCCTCACTCAGATTTGGCTTCCTTCTTCTATCTGTGCCCTTCTAGTTTTGAAGTGACCCTTTCCTCCTACAGGGCTGTTACTGCTACTCCCAGGGACTCATGGATTCAAGTTAAGTTGTTATCTTTGTGACCTGCATTTCTAAGATCTAGCAAATGGCACGGATTCCCCAGATGCTGAAATTTAAGTTTCACCACATTGTAATGTGTTTTCCTTGTATTTACTCTGTAATTACTTTGAGAATAGTATCATCTGACGTGTTACTCTGGGATCTCTGTTTCTCTGAGCACTCTGAGAGCTTTTGGATTTTGATGGAAGAATAGTTTATACAAAGTCAAACTAAAAGACTTCTCTTTGATTTGAAGAAATTGCATTTCACATCTTCTCTTTGACTCTGACCATATTCTGGGTACTTTTGTGAAGACTATTATATCAGTCAGTGTAAGATAAGTTATGTTGCAATGACGAACAACCCCCAAATGTCAGTGACTTAAGACAAAACTCTGCTTCTAGCTCATGCACAGAAACAGAAGTGCTGCTGCTGCTGCTGCTAAGTCGCTTCAGTCGTGTCTGACTCTGTGCGACCCCATGGACGGCAGCCCACCAGGCTCCCCTGTCCCTGGGATTCTCCAGGCAAGAATACTGGAGTGGGTTGCCATTTCCTTCTCCAATGCATGCCTGAATGCTAAGTCGCTTCAGTCGTGTCAGACTCTGTGTGACCCCATAGACGGCAGCCCACCAGCCTCCCCAAGTGCTGCTTCATGGTAGTTATTTGTGTCTCAAGACTCATGGAAGCTTTGTCTTTACATGTGTTCATGCATGGTTCACAAATGATTCATACATGGAAATCACACAATTTATTGCCTAAAGCAAGTCACAAGAAGATGCCCAAATTCAAAGAGGATGAGTATTACAGTCCTATCATATTCTAGGAAGTAAGAAAGCTGGATGACTTGTGAATGACCCAGAAGACCTCCACACAGCTTTATGTATGGATGTTCTAATTCCCATTGCTGTTACAGACTTTTCATATTTTACACTATCTTTTAGATAGAAGAAATGACTGAATAACTGATTTTTGAATAATTACGTGTTTGTGTGCTTACCTGGAGGTATCCTAGAGATATCTTTGTCATAAGGTGTGCTTTTGAAATACTTCAGCTTGACACTGTAACTGTTTAGGGTCTGACTCTCTCAGGTGACCGTTTATTAAGTCCTGTGAATAAATTTTCCCCCTTAACTTTTCCCACATGACAGAAGACATCAGAAGGGGCTCCCTTTCTTTTCCCATTCTGCCTGAGAACATGGTGTCAGAGAGTTTACTGACCACTTTATGATGGATTTTTCATCCTGTAGTTACACCTTTCTTAAGGATCTCAGTGATTTGGGAAAATTACTGGAGTCTCAGGAGCCATTTCTAACTGGTGAGGTCAGTGGACACCTTACTCTTTGGTAAGGCTTGAGACATTTAACTTAGTTGACTTTGAGTCAAGAAGATTATTCTTCAGAGTTGGTGGACCTCATCCAAACAGTTGAAGATCTTAAGAGAAAAGACTGAGGTCCAGAGAAAAGAATGGGATTTAGCCTCCAGACTACCTTTGGACTCTGAACTGCAACAGCATTCCAGCCACCCTCACTGTGCTCTGTTAATTTTGAACTTACAAGCCCCTATAATTGTGTGAGTCAGTTTCTTAAACAGAGAAGGCAATGGCACCCCACTCCAGTACTCTTGCCTGGAAAATCCCATGGATGGAGGAGCCTGGAAGGCTGCTGTCCATGGGGTCTCTGAGGGTCGGACATGACTGAGCGACTTCCCTTTCACTTTTCACTTTCATGCATTGGAGAAGGCAATGGCAACCCACTCCAGTGTTCTTGCCTGGAGAATCCAGGGACGGGGGAGCCTGCTGGGCTGCCGTCTATGGGGTCGCACAGAGTCGGACACGACTGAAGCGACTTAGCAGCAGCAGCAGCAGCAATTTCTTAAAATAAATACCCCTCTCTCTCTTGTTAAGTTCTATTTGTCTGGAGAACCCTAACTAATACTAGTGGATTTGAATAGGCTGAAAGTAAGATGAGGGATTCAAAGTCACTGCAATAATTCAGGAAATCACGAGGGCTAAATTATAGCCATGGTAGCGAGGCTTTGGGAACAACAAATAAGTTGCAGAGATGCATTGAGATGGGACTGATAACTCTTTGACATTTTGGATATGAGAGCTTGATGGAGATAAAATACTTGAATAATTCTAGTATTACTTGTTTGGGCACTGGTAGTATCTTTAAATGAAATATTGATAAATGGAGGAGAAGGATAGCTTGGAAGGAAGGAAAAAAAACCTAAATGCATTTCAATTATTTCAAGTTTGAACTCTCTGTATAATATCTCGGAAGATATCCTAGAGGAAGATAGGAAGTTTTAGGTTATTTTTAGAAGTGTCAGTGGCTGATGATGGTTGGGATTGTAGATGCGAATGAGATGACTCAAGAAAACAGGCTAAGTGAGAATAGGATGGAGAATCCACTTTACTTGGCAGAAATGGAGGAATAATTTCTTGACTTAAGTTTCTGGGCCATGCATTCTATTACACTGAGGTATTTCTCTCAGTATGTTGAGCTGCACCGTCCTCACTCTGTATTTCTACAAGGACCATAAAGCAAGTGAGCAAGTGTTGGAGAAGCCCCTACTTTAGTCTTCAGGAGGATGTCTGTCCCATGACAGTTGTTTGTGAACAGCTATAAACAAAAATCAATCTTTGTGCCTACCTTGAA
The DNA here is from genome assembly GCF_014754425.2 of Oryx dammah. Taxonomy (NCBI): domain Eukaryota; kingdom Metazoa; phylum Chordata; class Mammalia; order Artiodactyla; family Bovidae; genus Oryx; species Oryx dammah. The sequence goes on along the minus strand of NW_024070204.1, from coordinate 50,176,476 downwards.
AAACCACTGAGGAAACAAAATCATAAAGTAAATCTTATCTGTTTTTATTTCTTTTTTACTAAGAAAGCTTTAATTTACAGGCTCTATCAATGCACTGAGTACACTGCAACTTGTGCTTTGCTTACTTCTAGTGAGATAGAATGGCCATCTTTGATGTCATGGTTGTTCATGGAAAGCATCTCCCACTAAAAAAGTATTTTATTGGAGGATACTGAGGTACATGGCTCCAAGGACACACACTGTGTGTGACTGAAGACAAATGAGGAGGGAGAAGTTCAAGTAGAGAATACAGTTGATAAACTTTGGCTTCTGGGTAGATAACACTCATCCTATACTTACTCTTGTTGGCAAGCACAAGATGAAAGACTCTCAGGACAGCTTTTATTTCACAGATGCTAGTCACATAAAATTTCAAACTGACCCAATGTGCTCACTTAACAAAGTCATTTATTCCCTAAAATGTACTTGTATTGCCTGAAACATAATCAATAAAGCCTAAACATGCCCTAGAAAAATCAGAGTAGCTTAGATCAGGACTAAGTAGCTCCAAGGACTTCTTAATATATTCAATAAAAAGACTTCCACAACCAGCTATATATGCAGAGAAAGAGACGGGAGAGGGAAAGTCACACAGAGAGGAGAGTTTTTTGAGAGTTTTTCTTCACTTAAAAATTATTGTGAATACTTTTATGAAAACTATGAATTAAAAACATTGTAAAAACTTAAAGAACATTACAATATTCATATACCCATAACCAATATTAACTGTCATAAACACTTTGCTCTATGTGTTAGTAGCTCAGTTGTGTCCAATTCTTTGTGACCCCATGGACTGTAGCCTGCCGGGCTCCTCTGTCCATTGAATTCTCCAGGCAAGAATACCAGAGTGGGTTGCCATTCTCTTCTCCAAGGGATTCTCCCAACCCAAGGATTGAACCCCAGTCTTCTGCATTGTAGGCAAATTGCTGTATGTCACTTAATTTTTAAAGCATTTTAACACAAATTATAGATAGCATGAGGCTTCCCTGGTGGCTCAGACTGTATAGAATCCACCTGCAATGCAGGAGACCTGGGTTCAACCCCTGGGTTGGGAAGATGCCCCTGGAGAAGGAAATGGCTACCTACTCCAGTATTCTTGCCTGGAGAATTCCATGGACAGAGGAGCCTGGTGGGTTACAGTCCATAGGATCGCAAAGAGTTGGACATGACTGAGTAACTTTCACTTCATTTTCATATAGATAGAATATTTTAATTATAAATATGTCAGTTTGCATCCCCAAATGAGTATTTCCTAAAATATCTACTATTCCATTGTCACACACACCTAACAAAGTCATAATTTATTTCTACCATCTTAGTCCCAGTTCATGCTTGATTTCAGATTTTTGAACTCTCCCATTTCCCCCCATTTTTTTTTTTTAAATAGCTCTTTTCTTTAGACCAGAACCCAGTTATATACTGTGAGGTACATTTAGTGGTCATCTTTAAACCTAACCTTTAAAAAATTTCCAATAATATTAAGAAGTTATTCCCAAATAATATCAAGAAATGGTCCCCAAAAAGAAAAGACTGAACTCCTACAAATGTTTAAGTGACTTGATGTGAAGATTCTTTGTAATCATTAATGCATGGATGTGTGCAGTGGTTTCCAGATGTGATTTGTCATCACCAGCACCTGAGAAGTTTTGGAAAACTAGATTCAGGGATCCAGCACAGATCTACTGAATCAGAAGCTCAAGAGCTAAGCAGCCTGCCCACTTGGGGAAAATGGTACTCTAACTCATTTGAAAGAATCGATTACAACATGGGCTCTTTGTATCTATGGTTGTAATTCCATTAACAATTATAGCCTCCTACTGTTTGGTGAACTTATATTTATGACATTTTCACTGCCACAAAATATTTGAGAAGGAAACAAAGATTTAAATTCAGAGTCTTGTCCAATTAGGATTACTAAGCTGTTAACTAGAGGAATTTCATATATTTTATGGGGCATTTAAATTAGTATTGTCACTGTGAAATTTTATTACACTGAGTTTATTTCTAAAGGTCATAGTGATTAAGTGTTAGAAATTGGGAATCAATAAAATAACTTATGGACTTCCCCGGTGACTCAGTAGTAAAGAATCTGCCTGCAATTCAGGAGCCGCAGAAGACTCGGGTTTGATTCCTGGGTGGGGAATATCCTCTAGAGACCCACTCCAGGTGTCTTGCTTGTGAAATCTCATGCACAGAGGAGTTTGGCAGGCTATAGTTCATAGGTCGCAAAGAGGTGGACATGACTGAAGTGACTTAACACACACAAAATAATTTGTGATGAAAACATTTGTATAATTCTTTAGAATAAATATAGCTAAAATATAAGCTTTCTTGTTTCTCTGCAATACCAAGCAAAATTAATTCAGTCCTTTTGTTTTCTAAATGCTTGAAACATTTGCCTTTTAGTATGTTTTGATGAATGTCTTAGGAATTGTGTCTCTTGTTATAGGAACAACTCTATTGCTATTCTTTTTGGTTTATGCTGAGAGTTTTCTCAATAGCATCCTGGGGGATTTCCCTACAAAACTTGTGTTGCTGTTATTCAGTTGCTAAGTTGTGTCCTACTCTTTGTGACTCCATGGACTGCCTCACGCCAGGCTTCCCTGTCCTTCACAGTTCAAAAGCATCAATTCTTTGGCGTTTAGCCTTATGATCCAACTGTCGCATCCCTACATGACTACTGGAACAACTAAAGCTTTGACTCTATGGACTTTTGTTGGCAAAGTGATGTCTCTGCTTTTTAATATGCTGTCTATATTTGCCATAGGTTTTCTTCCAAGGAGCAAGCATTGTAGAGCTCCAAAATCAGACAAAGCCAAAAGTAATACTCCCAAGCTAGAACAACATAGAACAACTATTTTGGACTATACCTTCATCTGATAATTATGTTTGGTGCTACCCCTAAACTGATGGTAGCTCTTATCCTCTGAGGCAGCCAAGCCATGCCTAATTTTTTGGATATTGACACTCTAGGAAAGGGGAGGCCTCATAGGGTAGCCACAGAGATTGCAGAATTTTTTTTTTGTAAAGTTAAGAATATTGACTTGGGGGAAAGAATTGTCCTGTTGAGAGTGCAGTAGAGGAGAATCACTGATGCCATCTTGGAGGCAGTTGTTCTCTGAAATCCCTGTTTAAAGCCTTTGTGATAGTGAAAGTCATAGCAATGAAGTTTGCTGCTATTGCTGCTAAGTCACGTCAGTCGTGTCTGACTCTGTGCGACCCCATAGACGGCAGCCCACCAGGCTCCCCCGTTCCTGGGATTCTCCAGGCAAGAACACTGGAGTGGGTTGTCATTTCCTTCTCCAATGCATGAGAGTGAAAAGTGAAAGTGAAGTCGCTTCAGTCGTATCCGACTCTTAGTGACCCCATGGACTGCAGCCTACCAGGGTCCTCCGTCCATGAGATTTTCCAGGCAAGAGTACTGGAGTGGGGTGCCATTGCCTTCTCTGAGCAATAAAGTTTACTGAGCCCCCAAAAAGAAAAAGAAAATGTGAGCATCATGTTTCCATATAATAATTCCATACAATTACTATCAGGTGACTTATTTTAACCTTAGATTAGAGAAAATAAAATTTGTTTGTAATTTTATTAAACAGATATTAAAAGTAACTTAAATGGCAAATTAAAATCCTTAAAGAATAACTATAGGTGGGCATTTTAGTAAACTTGCAGTGCTATAAAAAAAAGTGCTGTAAACTGGATGTTCGTTAAGAGAATGTGAATTCTGAGACCGTGGTATCAGCACGTTTGAGTTCTGATGAGAGCCCTTTTCCAGGCTATGGCTGCCAACTGACTTCTCACCAAGTCCTCACACAGCAGAGAAGGAGCATGCCAGTTCTTATCCAGTTCTTAAAAGGTCTCTAACCCCATGAGTGAGGCTCCACCATTATGACCTAATCACCTTTCAAAGGCCCTACCTCCAAATACCGTCTCATTGGCAATTAGATTTTAACATATGGATTTGGGGAGGGGACACAGTTATTCAGTCATTGACAGCAGAGAAGAAAGCTTTTTGTAAGAGTATGAATATTTTAATGAATCTGTTAACTTATTTTTTCCTCACTTGCAGTTTTCAACTTTTCAGAATGCACACTGGCAGTGAGGATAAGCTTTGAGCATCAGATCAAGTGACATGATTAAGTGCATTCCCCCTTCATTCCACAGATGCCAGGACTAGGGCAGATGTGAAACTCTTTTGATACACATTGCTATCCTCTGATTAAAATTCACCTCTTGGTGCTTCTGTTTTCACATTTGTAAAGTGGGGATAAATAGATCTGGTCTGTGGCTTGGATAGAAAAATATCTGTAAAGCACTTGGTATGGAGGTTGGCCCTTGATGAAGGCCTACCGAATAAATTGTTTACATCAACATTATTATGGCTTGGAATGAATGTATTATGGCTCAAGAAACTGTAGCAGTTACAGCATAAGAACATGCTTCTTTCCCCTCCAGTCTGGTACTCCATCAACCACCACATGAAGTGATAAGATAAAGAAACTGGAATTGTACTGTAATAAAAGGAATCCTAGACATGAAACTCAGAAATCTGGGTCCACTTTTGACATGCACACATGCCACGTACTGTTCAAAGAACCTAACATACATTAACTCAACTTATCACAAGGACCTGCTAAGGTAGATGCTATCTTTACCCCACTTCACTGATGGGGATACTGATACAAAAGAAGTTAAACAACTTGTCACAAATCACACACATTTGATGAGCTGTGAAGTCAGGATTTGAACCCCCAAAGACAACTCTAAGTCTGTGCTTCATAGCCTTTTAGGCCTCTTAGCTTCAGATTTCTTAGTGGTAAAACTAAGAGGAATAACCCTGAACTAGAATTGGTCATACAAGTGTAAAGGATGATTGCTACTGAGCTACTTAACCAAAAAGCATCCCTCTATGTATAATAAAACAGTATGAAGTATTAAGAATGTCACTAAGATTATGTTAAGATTATTCCAGATGTCAAATGCCAACAAAAAAAATTTTTTCCAGTGAACCTCAATATTATGCCCTGAAAGAGACAATGAAAATATTTTACCATCTTTTGAAAAGATTATTTGAACATTTACAATCCTTTACTCTGTCAGTTAAGGGTAATATTTTTCTATGTTGTACAAGGAAGTCCTTCTCAGAAGTTCAGAAATGACTATAGCAGCACATGTCTAAATGGGCATGTAAAAATGCACTGTTATGAGTGGTAAACTTATGTATTAGGGTGAGTTTATTTTGCTCATGGGTCAATGCCTATTGATTCTTAGGAAGGCCAAGAGAAAAAAAAAAGTGACATTAATCACCTTTGCTCTTTAATTCTGAGGAGAATTATAGCTTAAATGGAAATATGATTTTGTTTTTCAGTTGGCACCTTTTAGAGACAGAGCCAAGGCTTTTCCTATAATAGGTACTCAGTAAACGTTCCTGGATTAAAAGCTTAACCCTGTGTAAGTAAGTTTGTGCTTCATTAAACAGATTCATATTGCTTTCCTGATCTCATAGGTAATAGGCAAAACTTTATCTTTCAAAATTAAAAAATTATGTTCTAAGACCAATGGACATTGGCATGCTTCTGTGTTCAAAACTATATAAAGAATCTCAATGCTCTGAAGTATATACAGAAACTTACAGTCCATAGGGTCATAGAGTCAGACACGATTGAAGTGACTTAGCATGCAAGCATATACAGAAACTAAAAAGCTGTATCTCTATATAGAGTTTGAAATTGCTCTGAGCTAAATAATAAACATTAAGCTAAACAGTGGTTCTCTTGCCTTCTTAGACTTTAAAAAGGCACTGGACTTTATTTTGAATAAGACCAGTTTTCTTAATGAGAAAGAGTGATAAGGAGAGGGGGAGAGAATGAGAGATTGGAGAAAGAAGGAAGGAAAAAGAAAACATCTGGGAATATTGGAAATAAAGCTTCCCCTGTGCACTAGTGGTAAATGTCGTATCAAGCAAAGACTGACAAAAGCACCGTTGACCTCAGAATTGTATTATACCTGGGAATCATGCTTTTCAAGATAGTTTTGTAACATCCCGTGACAGCTTTATTAAAGATGTCAGTTGTGAAGGATTGAGTGATTGTTCATTTGAATCTCCACCTCTTTTCTATTATTTTCTTTTGATTTGTACATACTTCTACAGAATTTCTAGAAAGCACCTTGTTCACACCGTTAAAGGTTATATGAAAAAAGCTAACATGATCTAAATATACCATATGCCCAAATCATTGAATAATGTAGTCATCATGAGTCCTATATGTATAGTATCTAAAATCAAAGTATAATTATAGAACTCTATCTACTCCGGAACTATAAATAAAATGTAAATTTCATTTTTGAATAGAACATTTGATGAAAAAGATTTTTTAAGATGTATATATCTCATTCAGAGTTTTCAAATATCTCCATGAAAACATCTTTATTCCTTCGTAAAACATTTGTTAACTATGATGCATTTATTAACTCATGAGATGTTTTTTACAGCTTCCTTGAGAACTTCTCATCAGATGAATCTCACAGTCTTACAATGACCTTGGGCCTTGCTAATCAAACATGTTCCACAAATCAATTCCTCTTGTCTGTGACTCTGCACTGGACTGCAACAAGGAAGTGAGAAGTTTGACCAAAACGTAAGGCAATGATACCAGTAGACTTTCTTCGTATAACTTTCCCAATAAAGGAAGGAGAGTGTAAACTTCTATTCTCTCTTGTCCCTGTAGAGAGACACCATTGCTTATGGCCCGGATACATTGTGTGACCCAGGTCAAGTACATTTTTAAGTACAAGCCGCTCTATTGTGATGCTTAAAATCTTGGATTCTGTAGGTGGGCAAACCTGAGTTTGAACCCTGGCCTGGCAACTCATTAGTCAAATGACCTTGAATGAACTTCCTAACATCCTCAAGCCAATTTCCTTATCTATAAAATTAGGATAGATCTGTCTCAGAGATATTGAGGATAATTAAAATTAAACTAAATAATGCAACATTAGCACAAAATCTAGCATATGTTAAGAGCTCTGCTCAAAGTGTGCCATGTTCTTAGTTGTTGGGTGGTGGTGGTAGCGGTTTAGTCACTATGTCCTGTTTGACTCTTGAGACTCCATGGACTGCAACCCATCAGGCTCTTCGGGCCACGGGCCTTCCCTGGCAAGGATACTGGAGTGAGTTGTCATTTCCTTCTCCAGGGGATGTTCCTAACTCAGGGATCGAACCTGAGTCTCCTGCTTTGCAGGTGGATTCTTTACCACGAGCTACCAGGGAAGCCCCTATTAGTAGTTACTTCCACATAATTGAGGGAATTACTATAACTGCACTGTCTTTCATGTATGTGACTAACAATCAAAACCACTTGACCTATTCAGACCAGTTAGGATGAAAATTCCCTTGAGTAATAATGCATAATATTGACTAAATGCCTGAAAGGTGACACCTGGCATAGAACTATTCCCTTCTTTTGAAAGAAGGAAATGGATGCCTGTCCCAGAGAGAGACGGCATGGTAGCATGACCAGGATTGAGGAAAGGGTTGGCGTCTGATAGGAAAGGGTTGGCGTCTGATATCAGACTATCCAGGGATGAACCCTGATCCTAACTTTTAGAGGCTGCTTTAACTCATGGTAAATGAAGCCTTAAATGAGAAAATATGTGTTTACTAATATAAACATACATTGCACATTGCTTGAGGCAGAGAAGGTACTCAGAGTATTTTGTTTATTCAGTCATCACAAACTGTAACACAGAAGACTGAACTACATGCAGAAATATATTTCTTATTCTGGAATCAAGTGATCTAAATGTTTAAGTCAATATTTGCATTTATATCTTCTTACTTTCCACCACTGATTTTACTAGCTTAACCAAACAATTAATAAATAAGGGAATCCCCCAAAGTCTTGCCACATCTAAAATACCTTGAGTTGTATCAATATTCTGTAAATCATTGACAAGTCCAGTTAATCCCAATGTAACTCATGACGTGTACGGGTAGCCACTGCCTTTTTTTTTTTTTAGTACTTGTTTGGTTTAGTTTCAAACAAACATGGTAAAAATCAAATCTGAATGGGAGAGCAAGCATTAGTTTGGGGTTTCGTCATCTCTGTTTATCTACTCAGCTCATAGACCATGTTCCAAGTAGACAAGTAGAAGGCCCTGAAGAAGACCTTCATTCAGCTCTTTGTCCCAAATCCATTTTTATGGAAATTTCCAAAAAAAAGTAGTTAATCAAATCCTGTGTAGAACTATACACCAACACCTGTGCTCAGGAGGCTGTTTAAAAGATGCACAGAAATAAACAAATCATGTCTATTAGTATAGACACATCTCCTCAAGAAGGGCACGGATGCAGTTCGTGTAAGCTCTAGTGTGTGCACTGGGTACGGCTGCTGTTCACATTCCACGCCACTCGCACCATTATGTGTGTGCTGATTCTACTTATTTGTTCAGTTCCTTTCCACATTTCTTCCTCTAATCATAATTACTTCCCAACTATCTTGTCCCGCCTCCTAGGTAATCTCCCTCTAATTTATCCTCCCTAAGGCTGTTAGAAAAAAAATTCCAAACTGCCAATTTGATTGTGTCATTTCCAATTAGAATCCTTCCATGGCTGCCCATCTACCCGCAGGATAAAATCCAAACTCCTTTTCATGATCTGGTGCCCCTTTCTCTGCTCTCATCTCATATTATTCTCTTGATTACTCTTAACAAAAGTACAGCATTTGCAACTCCTTATCTGGTCCACGCTCTTCTAGTGCCTCTGCCTTGTTCCTCCCTCATTAGAATTACTCTCCTCTCTCTTCACGTACTCTTTGGCGAATTCATCATTATCTCATACAGAGATCTTCCATACTGGCCTCCTCAAACTCTCTAAGGGAGCCTAAAGTACCAGCTCTTACCTCTTAGGTCACTTGTAAATTCCATAATGAAATGATCACTGTTCAACTCTGAACCCCCCATTAAATTGTCAGATGTCCTAGGGCAGGTAGGGTTTTCTAATTCCAATATCTATTACAGACCTGGCACATAGCAAATGTTTAATAGATTATAAGTTAACAAAAAACATGCAAAGTGCTGAGCCAAAACTGCACTAACTGCATAGCTGAGAAGTACCCAAGCAAAATGTAAAATATTCTCTCTGGAATTCTTAATGTTCGAAGTCTAAAATAGCCGATACTTATTTATCTCCAGTTCCAGGTGGTATCTATGGTAAGGGGGAAGGGTGGACACAGTATTTATCACCAGTTTATTTGCTAGATCCTTACTCTGCATCTTAACTTGGTTTCCCGCCTGTATTGTTTTACACAAGGAAGTACATACATATCAAGTGTGGGCACAACCCATAAATAGTCTGTGTTACTAAATGCCCTTTTACATTAAAGAAAAGATTACATTCTTTTGCAAAGGTCATAATTATAAAAATAGTGTTCTAGTTTTCAGGCACTTAACATTACCCACTGGGTTGCATTAGGGGATTTTTTTTTTTTTTTTTTTTGGTGACTCAGATTGGGCATCTTAATTTTAACTGTTTGTTTAATAGCGTCAGTGTTTCAAGGATCTAAGCCCGACTTGGAGGTTAATACCTGGCCTAAGTAGGTAAATGAATAATGCTGTTTGCTGCCCCCACTTCCTGACTCCTGAAGCATCACTAGGGGCACAAAGGTTAGCATTTATGGAAGCTGCCTTCTGACTTGTCTTCACAGCTGCAGGCAGATCCAAAACAAATACACAGAAACGACAACTCGGCTGGAGTCTGCACACCAAAGGGGAAGAGGGCAAGGGCCAGCGCTTTGTGCTAGTGGCAGTCACGCGCCGGAACTTCTGAACAACACAGGGCTACGTGATGGTGGAAGTCAGTGGCTGAACAGACATGAGGGCTTCTTAGCCATTATGTGTTCTCCCTAGAGAAGGCTGGATCTGTGCTACTTGTTTAAGAGTCTGTGGCCTTAAAGATCAGTTACTTGGATTAGAGACAATTTTATCCTTGGATTAGAGACAATTTTATCCGTAAAGAGATACAGGAACATTTTCTAGATGCAGAATGAAGCAAATGATGTGATTGGTTCCCTCTGACTTTGTTAATTACAGAGCATGCACATTTCTCCCCCATCTAGGGCAACGCAAGGCTAATCTTAAATTGTATTTCCTGTTCTGTGTCTCAAAAGATTAGGAAGCATATAGTGTGCATTAGATATCAAGCTAATTATTCTCTAGACAGTACTAAGAGAGACCTAAAATTTTCAGTTTTATATCCAAGAATATCCTGCGGGTCTCTGCTACTCAAAATAAATGGCTTCTCCTCCTGGGGCAAATCCTGTTTCTAATTTACTTGTCTGTCCTTCCTTTCTAACCACCACAAGGAAAACCTTTCTCTTTGGTAGACACTAAGTAAGAGCTGTGGCTCCCAAGGAAGTTTGCTTAGAGATGAAAGATAAAGAAATGCAAACAATCACATTTCTCCAAAATGGAGTCTTAGGCCTCCCTGCAGAAAGGTTTCAGCATTTTGCAGGTGAGCTGCTTGCTGACTGCTCATTACCTTTGAGTCAAAAACAACATCTGTCATAGTAAAGCCAGGAGGAAATCTCCCTGGCTGCTTATTAGTTTTCCTTTCTCTGCCTCATGTTTAATGAAGAGTGATGTCTTTAGACAATCCGTATTTGTGGGCTGGAAGATGTTTGTCCTTTAGGAAGAAGTTTAAGTGTTAAGGACTTTTTTGGTCAAGTTCTGGAAAAGCCTTGTACCCGTGGATTGGCCCCTCCTTAAAGGGGATGTTCCCTACCAGATGCGGTCATCCTGGCTCTCTGGACAATGGCTTCCTGAGGAAGAACAGGGTGAAAATGACCCCTACACTACAGTTCAGAAAGGGTAGGAAGGCCCTCGAGGGTATCGGGTATAAAACTAAACTAAACAGTGATATTAGCTCCAAATCCAGCTTATTCTTTCTTTGGCCTCAGCAAAGTGGAAGAGGAAGGCCGGGCATTCACTGGTCAGAACTTGGAATATAGGAACTCCAACAATGAGAACCTAAAGCAAATCCAGGGCCATGTGTAAGAACGATTGCATTGCTTTTACTAGTTGCTTATAACAGTGCTGTCTAAGAGGTGTCCTTGGCTGCCTCCATCAGAACCACTGGACAAGGTTTGCAAAAATACCTGCTGCTGAATCAGTCTTTGGGGACAGGGCCAGGAAGCAGCATTTTCTGTAATTCTTATGAACAATCTTTTTTCTAAAACCCCTTTTTATATAGCATACACTGTGACATTTTTTGTTATGTAAAATAAACTGCTATAATTTCTGTGTGAGGAAGACATTTTGCAGGATTAGGGTGTGAAACATTTGCAGGACTAGAGTGTGAGAGTACATTTACCTAATTCTTCTCAAAATATTAATTTGTAGTGTTTGAGGCATTTGGGCAATTTTATCTTGAGACACTTTTTGTTTTTGTTAGACTTCTTGGGAAAAACAAACTACAAAAAGAAGCTATTTGGTTGTTTGTCTAAGAAGTTGGTAGTACTAAACTGATCTAAAACTTAACTTTAGAAAGCTCAAATAATAAACTTACTGCTGCTTCTGCTAGGCTACCGATTAAATCCTTGAAATGATCCCCATGTATAGATGAAGCTATTGGTTATTAGACCACCTTGAATCAATAGGATTTATCCATTCTGATACTAAATAGACATACTTCAGATTATGTAGACAGTAAACATTATAGCAGCTTCCCTGGTGGCTCAGAAGGCAAAGCATCCACCTGCAACACAGGAGATGCAGGTTCGATCCCTGGATCAGGAGGATCTGCTGGAGAAGAAAATGGCAACTCACTCTAGTATTCTCGCCTGGAGAATCCCAGAGACAGAGAAACTTGGTGGGCTACAGTCCATAGGGTCACAAAAAATCAGACATGACTGAAATGACTTAGAATGCATGTATGCAAATATTTTAGCAAAAGAGAAAATTCAAATATAAAATGATGAATTAGCACTTCACTTAAATATTGGCTTTCTGATATTTAAATTTATGGGAGTTTGCAGGAGAAGCTTAAGAATGTTAGGTAAGCAAAGAATTTCTAGTGAATTTTGAAAACTATCTTGTCCTCAGTTCAATTTGAAAGTTATTATACACAAAATCATATGTGTCTTAGAGACCACTAACTACATCTTTTGTGAGTCAAGGAAATGAAATCATTTGGGAGACTGAAATCTACAAAAATTTTATTGACCAATGTCATCACTGCACTTTGCATAACATCAGGGCACATTCTGAGGCAGGCAGATTGCCCAATCCCTTTTCTTAGTATTCTGTAAAAATAAACTTTTTTTTTTTAATAGGCAAACATCATAAACTAAAGACAGTTGAATAAAAACATATGACATAATCAGAGCCAGCTGACAAGAGCTATAGCCTCCAGCAACCTACTGATTGTTCTATAAGCTACCAACAATAGGACTGATTACTTGTACTGATTTGTTTCCCAGCCTGTAGACACAACTGAAGTTTAACACACCAGAACAGTGCCAATCAGATCTTAGGAAGAAGTAGGAAATTATAGGTGAGGTCACTTTTTGGATTTTAAGTTAATATATAGATTGAAAAAATGTCCTGTGACTATTAATTATACCATATTTAAGGACACTATGTACAATAAATATATACTTTAGGCATATTGTACTTAGACTAAGAGAAATTCGCTTAATAAATATGTATCACCTATACTGTAATTTATCAGCACAAATTGAAGTTGATATGATGTAGAAGAATATCCTCATAAGAGACTTATATAATTATCCAATTTCAATAACCAGAGAATTAATAGTGAGATTAGGAAAAGGAACCTAGCTTAGCCCATTCTGAAGTCTTTTCAGAGTGGCCTGTTCTAGAATGCACTAATTTGTTTATTGCACATACTGTGGGCAGCTTTTAAAATTTAAGGAAAAGAATTAGCAAACCCATTTGACCACAGATCCATACCTTGTTCTTATTCCATAAGCACTATCACTAGTATTATAAAGATTATATATGTATATTAAAAATAATATATGTATGTATCTGTCTGACCCTGTCTCCTTTTATGTTGGTTCAGAATTTGGAAGAGAAAGATGGAAGTGTATTATTCCCCATCCCATCCTATTCTCCATTCTCATGCCAAAATCTGTCATAATTGAGTTCTGGAAATTTTAGATCTCTACTCAACTGCTCTAGTATAGACTTTCCCTGACTTAAACATCCTTGCCTCTGGATTTCTGAGATTCTGACAGTCTCCACTTCTCCTCTTTGTTCATTTGTTCCTCAGAGCTCCTATAGTGAGATTATCCTTGGACTCTTCCTCTTTTAGACTCCTGAAACCCCCGTCCATATAGGCTGCATCTATACTTCCTATTTGAATAACAAATGTCTGGCCTAATAAGCCAAATCTTTTTCACTCTTCTTTCCTAGGTTGGGGTTCCTTCTTGTCAACTTAGAAACATTTTGTCACTCTTTGGTGATAAAACTTTACCTCTCTTATGTTAACAAAAATCCTTTCATTCAGTTCAGTTCAGTTCAGTCGCTCAGTCATGTCTGACTCTTTGCAACCCCATGAATTGCAGCACGCCAGGCCTCCCTGTCCATCACCAACTCTCAGAGTTCACTCAAACTCACGTCCATTGAGTCAGTGATGCCATCTGCCCATCTCATCTTCTGTCGTCCCCTTCTCCTCCTGCCCTCAATCCCTCCCAGCATCAGAGTCTTTTCCAATGAGTCAACTCTTTGCATGAGGTGGCCAAAGTACTGGAGTTTCAGCTTCGGCATCATTCCCTCCAAAGAAATCCCAGGGTTGATCTCCTTCAGAATGGACTGGTTAGATCTCCTTGCAGTCCAAGGTACTCTCAAGAGTCTTCTCCAACACCACAGTTCAAAAGCATCAATTCTTCAGCACTCAGCCTTCTTCACAGTCCAACTCTCACATCCATACATGACCACAGGAAAAACCATAGCCTTGACTAGATGGACCTTTGTTGGCAAAGTAATGTCTCTGCTTTTAAATATGCTATCTAGGTTGGTCATAAAATTAGGTCCTTATGGTGAACACTAATCCAATATGACCAGTGTCCTTATTATGAAGAAGACATTTAAAGGCAGACGTGCACACAGGGAGGGCACTGTATGAATACTGAGACAGAGACCATGGCAATGCTTCTGTAAGCCAAAGAACACCAAAGGTTGCCAGGAAATCACCAGAGGCTAAGGGAGAGGCCTGGACAGAGTCTTCTCACAGCTCACAGAAGGAACCAGCACTGTCAGCATCTTGATCTCAGACTTTTAGCTTCTAAAACTGTGGGACAATATATTTTTTGATTAAGCCTTCCAACATGTGACACTTTGTTATGGCAACCTTAGCAAACTTACACATGTGGACTTTAAGCCTCTTAATTGGATAACTGGTGAATAAAAGCTGTGGTCTTATGTCATTTAGTGAAATAATTTTTTATATTACTTAACATTTGATAAATCATGGTATCCTAGAGTCAGAAAAGATATGGAGGAATTTCTCTTTTACTCTATATGTATCCACCAATTCACTCAAATCCATCCAGTGGAAAAGAAGTTTATCTTTAATATTTTATAGAAAGGATAAAAAAGCCACTGTTTATAAGTCAATCATGTGCTTGCTATGGCTATGAATGGTCAGTCATTTATTTAGCAAGTAAGTATTGAGTGCTCAGTATATTCCAGGTGTTGTATCAGGCACTGGGGATAGAGCAGGAAACAAGTCAGATGCTATCTCTGGTTTCATGGAATACATAATCAGTCTAGTGAAGGAATCAAACAATGAGTACACAGATATAAAAATATATTATTACAATTGTGAAAAATATTAAGAAAATATTTAGTGTGCTCTGATGCAATATAGCAAGAACCTAATTAGGACTTAGGTGTCAGGCAAGAGGTCCCTGAGGTTCTGGCATTAAACTTGAGAAAGTTCAGTAGGCGTAGCCAGGTGAGAAGAGTCATTCCAGAAAGTGGAGAGTCTTCACAATGTTGAAAGTAGTGAGAAGTGTGATTTTATTTTTAAGAGATATTCTGACTGTTAAAAAAGGATAAAAAAGGTCTAGGATATAAGTAGGAATAGCAAGTTAGGATGCTGTCAAGGTGTCCAGACACAGATGATGTCCTGCACAAGGATGGTGGGAATGATAACAGAAATAGGATTCTATGAATATTCTGAGGTAGAATCAACATGATTCAATGTGAGAGTGAACAAGAGATAGAAGGGATGCTATCAAAATTCTAGTAGAAGAAGGGATGATGGAGGGCTCACCTACTGAAATGGGACAGGTTTTTAAGATGAAAGTAGTATTCCATGTTCTATTTTACTTTAATCTTCACAGGAGCTCTGAAATTTAGGAATTAGTGTCACCTGGTTTATTGATGAAATAAGGAAGTTCATAATCTCCTTGAATAATATATCCCCAAATCTTATATTCTTCTAGCTTCATGATTTGTTAAAGACCAAATTCATTTATCCAACATTGAGTGAGCATTTATCTTGTACCAGGTATTCTATAAGAATGTCTCAGCTGCAGCCCTCTAATCAGGGAGACAATATATACAGAGACAGAAATTATAACTCAATGTAGTGACTACAATAGTAGAGAGATTCAAGGAATATTTTGGAAACTCAGAGGAGAACACTTACATTAACCCAGAAGAAGAGGTAGGAAGGAGAGAAAGTTTCCTTGGTTATATCTGAGTTTGGCTTAGATTAGATGATATAGAGACAAGGGATTGAACAACTAGCCAAATACACAAAGTTTTGTAGCTTGGCAAAAAAAGATAAGTGCTATCCCATGAAGATTTAAAGAATACAAGAGATTGGAGTTTATTATTTAATGGATGACAAAAGCACATTCCTTGGTTCTCAGTAGAGAAATAACATTGCCAAATATCCAATTATAGACATACCGCTCTGTTAGTTGTGTTGAAGATGGACTCAAAGATACTAAAGTAGACTACATGACTACAAGAAGTGGAAAGATAAGAGTCTCAGTTAGGTTGATAATTGTTCCAATGGATAGAAGCAAATGTAATGGAAACTAATTAAAAGGCAAAATTGGCAGGAAATGTTAATGCACAGAAGAGTTAAATTTGAAGATCAAGGAAGAGGAACACAGATGTCCAGCTCAGAGAGCTAGGTGGCAGTTAAAGGAAGAGCCAAATAGGGAAGAAAACAGTTTTTAAGATCAGATTTTTTGAGACTATGGTACTAGATGAGATAGAACTAAAAATAGATCTGAAGACTTCTCAGATTACTGTTTTGTTCTTAAAGAATAGCCTATAAAATAGCCACTTGTCCATTTTTAAGGCACAGTCAAGACTTGTAGTGAATAAGAAAGAATGTCTTTATCTCTCTCTCTCTCTCTCTTTTTTTTTTTTTTTGGTCTGTGTGTGTGTATTCCATGAGAGCAGGCAGATCAATAAAATCTGAAGGTGGTTAAAAATTTGACCCTTTTGGATAAGATTGAGGAGTTTCATTGTACATGATTCATTAACAAAGTTACAAAGTTGATATGTAACAAGAGCTGTCTTTATCAGTGAAAGAAAAGATTCTAGAGGAAAATAGATATGTTCTTAGTTCTTTTCCCAGCCAGAAAATTCTTTGGGTGTCCAACCACTTAATCCAGCCAGGAAACAAAGATCTTTTTTCTTTACAATAATGGATCACATGCTGAGTTTACTCCTTGGTGCAGAAGAGCTTTGTTTTCATCAGATTCTTGAGAACAGACCACAACTCAAAGACAAAGGGTCTAAAGACCAGATAAATTTGTAGAATTTTGTCAGAGAAGAAAGATTTGCTATAAATCTTATGATGGGTAAACATAAGTAAAAACATTTAAATGGTATATTCCAAGGATAATTCTTTCTGTGCAATTACTGTCCAATACAACCAAAATGTTAATAGAAAAATATAAAATACAACTTAAAAAAACAGCAAGTCTCTAGAAAGTATTGAATGCAACTTAAAATTGAATACTTTGTGAGTTTTATATACACGGCATGTAAATGTTTTCATAAAGCAGAGTGCTTTGAAAAAACTCCACCCTATGTAAAATTGATTTACATAAAAATATTAAAATTGGAGTATGAGTCTAGAATCTAGAAAATAAAATATTTTCTATATGTATTAATAGCAAGAACCTACTGTTTTAAATCCCTGCTACATTAATTAAATAGGTTTAGGTAATATAAAAGATGCCCTGAATTTGCTAAAAGGGAAGTGATTGAAATTTCTTTCTGTTCCACCAAGATCCAAGGATGTACACTGAGACTCATTCTAAGTCATTATTGATTGATGCTGTGTTTGTTAGTCACTCGGTCGTGATTGACTATGACTACAGCCTGCCAGTCTCCTCTGTCCATGGAACTCTCCAAGCAAGAATGCTGGAGTGGGTTGCCATTCCCTTTTCCAGGGGATCTTCCCGAATCAGGAATCAAACCCTGGTCTCCAGCGTTGCAGGCAGATTCTTTACCATCTGAGCCACCAGGGAAGCCCAGTTTACAAGTTCTAGTCATTATTTTCACATAAATGGAAAACGGCTTGTTAAGAAAAAAGTCCAGTGTCTAAATATTTCCCAAGAGTAATATTCCACTAACAGACATAAATAATGGCACTGACCACTTGTATTTATAGCTTCGGTGATCAAGCCACAGTGTACAGGTACATTACTACCCTTCAGTCCTTGAAAGGTCACTACCAAGAAGAAATTTACACTGCCTCAAAGAGATGCTGTACAAAGGACCTAGCAACGAGGCCATGAGCTGTTGCTATACAGAAACGATTTGTTAGCTTCTAGTTGTATTTCTGGAAAGAACTAAATTCATTGTCACAGAGTTTTGTTATTTGCTATTTTTAAATTTTTTGTCATTGTTTTATTTTGCATATGTGTACTTTTATTTTAAGAAAAGTTAGGACATCTTCCCCTCAAAGGACAGATTATCTGCTCATATTGCCGTTTCTTTTGCTATCCCAAATAAAGTAACAATCTTCTCCCAGTACCTAACGAATAGTGATTAAGCCTCTTGTTTTTGTCTGCACATTAAGATCAGCTACTGAACTGGCAATTTTCCTAAGACCTGTAATAGTAATGCTAGTTTATGTGGGACGCACCATTCATCACTTTATTTCAAATTGTATTAGGTTTGGTGAACTTTGATATTAAAAAATTACTTAACTAAGTTTTAGCCCTAGAATTTCATTTTTCTTTATATTTTTCAGTATCTTATCAGCATTTTTGTATGAACAAAGATGTATCCTATATTTTGGTCAGTCCAATAAGAGAATGGGCTTCCCTTGTAGCTCAGGTGGTAAAAGTTCTGCCTGCAGTGCAGGAGACCTGGGTTCGACCCCTGGGTTGGGAAGATCGCCTGGAAATGGAAATGGCAACCCACTCTAGTATTCTTGCCTGGAGAATTCCACAGACAGAGGAGCCTGGTGGGCTACAGCCCATGGGGTCGCAGAGTCGGACACAACTGAGCGATTAAAACACAATAACAGTATAGTAGTATGCTGTTAAATGCTATATATTTCTCTTTTGTAAAGTACTGACTTACAGATTATATTTCATGATGATAAAAATCAATTCACTGTGGATGTGTGGTATTTATTTGTTAAATCTAAATAAATTGAAAATTTTAAAAAGGGGAAAACTACAGGTCAGTTTATGAAATAGTTGACACTATTATGAAACTTTCCTTTTAAAACAAATTATATTTATGAACAAAATCTAATCTTAAACAATTAGTTCTAATAAATAATAATATTTATATAGTATGAAAGAAGAGGCCATATGAAAATTGATATATTGACAACATTTACTTATTCGAGGGGAACGTTTTCTGAATTTTCCTTGAACTTGAGCTTAAAGTGTAATTGTTTCTGTTACCTTCCTCTCCTATACAATTGTTTCTATTTCTAAAGTGTCTGCTGCTGCTGCTGCTGCTAAGTCGCTTCAGTCGTGTCCGACTCTGTGCGACCCCATAGACAGCCTCCCACCAGGCTCCCCCGTCCCTGGGATTCTCCAGGCAAGAATGCTGGAGTGGGTTGCCATTTCCTTCTCCAGTGCATGAAAGTGAAAAGTGAAAGTGAAGTGGCTCAGTCGTCTCTGACTCTTAGCGACCTCATGGACTGCAGCCCACCAGGCTCCTCTGTCCATGGGATTTTCCAGGCAAGAGTACTGGAGTGGGGTGCCATTGCCTTCTCCAGCTAAAGTGTCTAACAAAGGTTAATGATAAGTCTTATGCTTTGAGCAAAAATTCAAACTATTTTACAAGTTCAAATAATTAATGTGAAACTGAATTGAGAGAGGCAAATATATTTTGCATAAATCTGTAAGTTGATACTACTCTGAG
Organism: Oryx dammah; assembly: GCF_014754425.2. Taxonomy (NCBI): domain Eukaryota; kingdom Metazoa; phylum Chordata; class Mammalia; order Artiodactyla; family Bovidae; genus Oryx; species Oryx dammah. Next base: position 50,157,051 of record NW_024070204.1, on the reverse strand, counting down.
AGACAAGCAGCGCCCCTTCGCTCTTTAAGCGCCAGATACTCCAGCATGCACACACCACGTCATTGCAACCCTGAGGCTTTAGGGTTGAGAAATACATCAACACCAGGGAACACTGGCAATGTTGCAATTTGCAAAGTTTGTTGAGCTTGTGCATTGAAGGTATGATTAGAAATTCATTGTGCTACCTAAAGGTACTGAGCAATTTGAGTCTAAGGAAAAACGTGTAAAGAAACCCCATCTTTCAGTTTGGGGTCTAGGAACAGTGGTCAAGAGGATGCCAAGAGTCCAGTTTGCTCAAGCCAAGAAAATCAGTGCTGCTGAGATGAAAACTGAATTACATGTACAGTCATGTATATTTTACTCTTTGCTTTCTGAGAGAAAGGAACAGAGGTTATGTTTCTTTTTTTTTTTTTCCTGTCCAATCTCTCATCATTTATTTTTTATTTTATTATTAGTTTTTTTACTTTACAATATTGTATTGGTTTTGCCATACATCAACATGAATCCGCCACGAGTGCACACATGTTCCCCATACTGAACCTCCCCCCACCCACCTCCCTCCCCATACCATCCCTCTGGGTCATCCCAGGGAGGATATGTTTTCTTTAAACTAAAAAAACTTAAAAAAAAAAAAAAAAAAAAGCTTTGGTGTTTCCCGGAAAAGATCTTTTTTCCTTGGGATGACAATGCTCTGCAACAAGAGTCTATTGCAACGAGAAGCATGTGCACCCCAACAAAGAGAAAAGTCTGCTCCCTGCAACTAGAGAAAGCCTGTGCAGAAAGCAATGAAAACCCAGCACAGTCCAAAAACTAAATAAATCTTAAAAAAAAAAAATCTTGTCATATGCTAATAAGTATCCCTCAGATAGAGACCATAAAACTCCCTTTCCTCCGGCAAGTACAGAGGTTTACTTTGACAAGGAATACTCCTCTGTACCAGACTCCAAAGGCATAGCAACTGATCTCAGAAAGACAAAGAGCTTGTTAGGAAAGGAATGCTTGAGATAGCCTGGGGTGGAATTCCAGTACCATCCTTTGTCTCAACAGATAAAAGGAAAGGAGTTTCAACTGTAGAAAATTTGGGAAACTCCAGGTTTGCCTAGGGATTTCCAAAGTCCTCCCAACAAAACGTTGGGTTTCTGTATCTACCTCTTTTTGTCTTGAGTGCAATCCCCTTCCTCTTAAGGTACAGTCTTTCCTTATATCCTGTGAACTTAAATTTAATAAAAAGACCCTAGCAAGAGGGAAACAAAAAGAATGGTTTGGGCCTTGAATTTTCTAGCCTATTCAACACAGATTTTACCCAGCTTTGGAGCAGCAAGAAGTCACCTTTTGACAGAGTATAGATGTACTATTTGTCCCTAAAGTAGTTTTACAAAAGTAAGTCCACCTAATAAGTTCTTGGTGTGTCACTTGGTTTTCTGTGGTAAAAAGTGAGGTTAAAATTACTGTAATTAAGAGTTCAACCATTTTCTTAAATTCTTTCTGTCTGGGAAATGTTAGGGTGAAGAATAGTCTCCTAGGAAGATTCTGATTCCAGAAATCTTTCTGCTGCTTTTGATAAAGAAGGATGAGGTTGCTTTTCTTTGATGTAATTTGTACTAGTGGCTCTCTTCTCTGCAGCTGGGGAGGATGGGGAAATAGAGGCTATATACATGCAAATAATGGAGAAAACAAATGAAAACCCTACATATCCTAGAGTTTCATTGTAATGCATTTCTGTCCTTTGATTTCAGTAGCTCTATAGTTTGCTGGGGCTGCTACATAAATTACTAGAAGTTAGGTAGCTTCAACAATAGAAATGTACACAGTTCTGTAGGCTAGACATTTGAGCTCGAAGTGTGGTCAGTGCTAGTTCCCCTTGAGGGCTTTGAGGGACAGTCTACTCCGCGTCTCTCTCTGGGCCTCTGGTGTTGCTTGGTTTCCAGATGGTGCTTTCCTATGACTTCACATTCTCTTCTCCATGTCAGATCACATTCAGGTACTGGGGGTTAGGATTGCAACATCTTTTGGGGGGATACAAGTCAACCAGTAACAGTAGTACAGAGATTTTTATTTTACTTTATGCTAATACAAGTGTTACAAATATAAACAAAATAAGATTCACAAAAGAGAAAATGAACTGAGAAAATGAAGTGAAAGTGAAAGTCATTCCGTTCAGTTCAGTTCAGTTCAGTTCAGTTGCTCAGTTGTGTCCAACTCTTTGCCACTCCATGGATCACAGCACGCCAGGCTTCCCTGTCCATCATCAACTCCCGGAGTTTACTCAGACTCATGTCCATTGAGTCAGTGATGCCATCCAGCCATCTCACCCTCTGTCAACTCAGTTGTGTCCAACTCTTTGCAACCCCATGGACCATCCAGTCCATGGAATTCTCCAGGCCAGAATATTGGAATGGGTGGTCGTTCCCTTCTCCGGGGACCTTCCCATCCCAGGGATCGAACCCAGGTCTCCTGCATTGCAGGCAGATTCTTTACCAGCTGAGCCACAGGGGAAGCCCAAATGAACTGAGTCCACCACTGAAACGCCCCATACTGTGTTTTAACAGTCCTAGGTAGTTAAAGGGTATGGGCCTTTTTACAAGAAGTTCCATGCGAAAACAAAAAAAGCTAAACTAAGACTTCCTGGAAATCAAACTCATTCAAAGTAGGGATTGCTGCTTTCTGACTCAAAAGAGAATATAGCCTCTGTTTCCATCACAGAAGATTGTTCAATCTATTTGCTTTGGCCTTGAGGGAGAGAGCCAGATATTGAGAAAGAATAACATTAGGGAGGGAGTTACTGTTATCTCTGTATCTTAAGGAAACTAAAGACAAACTAAAGTTGAATTGACTTCATGGCCTTCATGACTCAGAGGCTTTTGACTCGGAGAGGCTGTGTAATTTGGAGGGCCCTATGTAATATGGAAGTTTTATTAAAAATCTGGGAAGAGTTTCAAGATGGTGACAGCAGAGCGTTACACCAAGCACGGGGCCACTGTAAACACGAGCACTCTGTGACTGCACGTGGTCCACGCCCATGAAGCCCATCCTGCTTCCTGCTCTGGGGCATAGGTGTATCTGGTGGGTGTAACCTGCGATGGTCTTGTCTGGAATAGCAAAGTTTCCAAGACTGGGCCAACTCTATTGGTTCATATTGGCTACCTGGAGCATTGAGTTTGAATGCCTAGAAAGCTGAAACACACACCATAATTGACTAGCAATATCCACCATGAGCATAGGATATGCTGTGTCATCCCTAGAAATGATATCTGACTTTTGGAAGGATGTACTTTTAAATCTGCTTTATGGAGGTATAAATTACATGCAATATACAATACATTTTAAAGGTATAAGTGAACGTCGTTCAGTCATGTTTGACTCTGTGACCCCATGGACTATACAGTTCATGGAATTCTGCAGGCTAGAATACTGGAGTGGGTAGTCTATCCCTTCTCCAGGGGATCTTCTTGACCTAGGAATTGAACTGGGGTCTCCTGCATTGCAGGTGGATTCTTTACCAACTGAGCTATCGGGGAAGCCTCTAAAGGTATAGTTCTCTTCTGTTTCACAAGTGTACTTTTCTATAATTACCAACCCATTCAAGATAGAATATTTTTACCTTCCTAGAAAAGTTCCTCACTCCCTTTGTAATCAGTCTTTCTCTTCCCCCCAATGGCCTCTCATCCACTCTCTAATGACCACTGTCCTGTTTTCCATCATTTTTTTAAATGATTTTGCCTGGTAAAGAATATCAAAAAAGTGATCATATAATCTGTACTGTTTAGTGTATAGTTCCTTACACTCAGCATAGTAACTATGAGATTTATCCATGTTGTGGCCTGAATTAGTAGCTCATTTTACTTTATTGTTTAATAGAACTTATTGTTAGAATATACCAGAATTTATCCATTCATGAGTTGTTATACATTTGGTTTATTTCTAGTTTGAGGTTATTATGGATACAGCTGATATAAACATATATACACACATCTTTTTATTAATGTATATCTCCTGTTCTCATGGATTAATATCAAATAGGAGAACTGCTGGGTAAGTGCATGTTTTAACTTTATGAGAAATAGTGGTTGCACCATTTTATACTCCCACCAGTAGTGTGTAAATGTTCTAGGTGCTTTGACAACAATGAATACTGATGGTATTTTCAATATTACCTATTCTGTTGGGTGTGTAGTGTGGTATCTTATCATAGTTTGAATTCCCTGGTGACTAATAATGTGGAGAAATTTTTTCATGTGCTCATTGAACACTTATTGTAAAATATCTGTTTGTTCAAGTCTTTTACCTAATTTTTTAATCTACTATTTTAGTTTTCGGTTCACCGCTAAACAGCATCAGTTCAGTTCAGTCACTCAGTCATGCCCAACTCTTTCCAACCCCATGAACAGCAGCATGGCAGGCCTCCCTGTCCCTCACTAACTCCCAGAGTCCACCCAAACTCATGTCCATTGAGTTGGTGATGCCATCCAACCATCTCATCCTCTGTTGTCCCCTTCTCCTCCCGCCCTCAATCTTTCCCAGCATCAGAGTCTTTTCAAATGAGTCAGCTCTTCGCATCAGATGGCCAAAGGATTGGAGTTTTAGCTTCAGCATCAGTCCCTCCAATGAACACCCAGGACTGATCTCCTTTAGGATGGACTGGTTGGATCTCCTTGAAGTCCAAGAGAGCAAAACAGCATAATGTTGCCTTATACCATCTCCCCCAATGCACACTGACTCCTTTCCCATCAACATTCCACAACAGGGTGGTACATTTGTTACAATCAATGAACTAATGCTGTCATTATCAACCAAAATCTATAGTTTACTTTAAATTTCACTTTTGATATTCTGTGGGTTCTGCCTTGCTCTATGTTTGACCAATGTATAATGAGAAATCCACCATTAAAGTATCATAGATAATAGTTGCTGCTTCTGCTTCTGCTAAGTCGTTTCAGTCGTGTCCGACTCTATGCAACCCCATAGACAGCAGCCCACCAGGCTCCCCCGTCCCTGGGATTCTCCAGGCAAGAACACTGGAGTGGGTTGCCATTTCCCTCTCCAATGCATGAAAGTGAAAAGTGAAAGTGAAGTTGCTCAGTTGTGTCCGACTCTTAGTGACCTCATGGACTGCAGCCTACCAGGCTCCTCCGTCCATGGGATTTTCCAGGCAATAGTACTGGAGTGGGTTGCCATTACCTTCTCCAAGATAATAGTTACACTGCCCTAAAAATCCCTAGTGCTCCATCTATTCATCCTTTCCTCCTCCCTCCTCCAAACTCCTGGCAACCACTGTTCATTTTAATGTCTCCATAGTTCTGTCCATTTCCAGAATGTCATATAGTTGGAGCCATACAGTAAGTAGCCATTTCAGATTGGCTTCTTTCACTTAGTAATACGCATTTGTTTCATCCATGTCATTTCATGGCTTGACAGCTTATTTCTTCTTAGGGCTGAATTATATTTCATTATATAGATGTACCACAGTTTGGTACAATTTGAAGAATACTTTGACCACCTCATGCGAAGAGTTGACTCATTGGAAAAGACTCTGATGCTGTGAGGGACTGGGGGCAGGAGGAGAAGGGGACGACAGAGGAGAGATGGCTGGATGGCATCACTGACTCGATGGACATGAGTTTGGGTGAACTCCGGGAGTTGGTGATGGACAGGGAGTCCTGGCGTGCTGTGATTCATGGGGTTGCAAAGAGTTGGACACGACTGAGTGACTGAACTGAACTGAACTGAAGAATATCTTGAAGATGTTCTATTGAAGAACATCTTGGCTGCTTCTACCTTTTGGAAATTATGAATAATCCTGTTATAAACATCCACGTGCATAAGTTTTCAGTTCATTTGGTTTTTATTCATTAAAAAAATTGCATTGTCTTTTTCCTCAGTTTTACCTAGAAAGAAATGTTTAACTTGAAATCTTTTCTTTCTTATTAACCTTGGTAAGGAAAATAGTGATTACTAAAAATAAAATTTAATGAATAATTTATGCTTTAAAATTTTCTCTAAAGTATCAAAAAATTCTAATTGCAACTAACAAATTAATGATGGCAGCTAGGTATACAATATTCTACTAATAGGATCCTTTGAGACTCCTGGTTAAATGTGACAGATCTCCTTTCCATACTGTATAGCTTAAAGTACAATTTCTACTTACTAACCTTTGTAGACTCCATATAGAATTTTTAAAATGAAAAGCTCACATACTCTGTATAAAATTATTGCTACACTATGGACGAAGGAGCCTGGTAGGCTGCAGACCATGGGGTTGCTAAGAGTCAGACCTGACTGAGCGACTTCACTTTCACTTTTGACTTTCATGCATTGGAGAAGGAAATGGCAACCCACTCCAGTGTTCTTGCCTGGAGAATCCCAGGGACGGGGGAGCCTGGTGGGCTGCCGTCTATGGGGTCGCACAGAGTCGAACACGACTGAAGCGACTTAGCAGCAGTAGCAGCATGGAGATCAGTCAGTCAAAGCAGAGACTGGCCTTGGCATGAGAGCAGATTGCTGGAGGATCCCTACTCTTCTAGTTGTTACCCCTCTAGATCCTAGATTATTGGTGTATTATTTATTTCTGTGTAGCTATTATGAATTATATAGACTTATAAATGGAGATGGAAATGGCAACCCACTCCAATATTCTTCCTTGAGAAATCCCATGGTCAGAGGAACCGGGTGGGCAACAATTGTCCATGAGGTTGCAAAGAGTCAGACACAACTGAGCATGCACACACATACTTATAAGTGTGCAGTAAATCTTCCCGTGTAAGAAACTATCTCAAAATCAATTGGATTAAATTAGTAACTGTCTATTTAGCTCATAAATCTTAGGGACAGCAGTTTGGGTTAGGCCTAGATGGCTGGTCTTCTGCACTTAGCTGGGCTGCCTCCTATGTCTTTGGTCAACTGCCAGTCAGCTTAATCTGAGATGCCCTGACCTGAGATAGTTCTTCTCTATTGCAGGCTTCCCAGGTGGCGCTAGTGGTGAAGAACACACATGCCAATGCAGGTAGACTTCAGAGACATGAGTTGGATCCCTGGGTTGGGGTGCTTCCCTGGAGGAGGGCATGGGAACCCACTCCAGTGTTCTTGCCTGGAGAATCCCATGGGCAGAGGAGCCTGGCGGGCTACTGTCCCTAGGATCACACATAGTTGGACACAACTGAAGCGATTAAGCACACACACGCCTCTTACTCTTGGTTTCCCATCCTTCCCCAGTGTATGCTGGACCTTTCCTTATGACAAAAGAGCATGTTTCTGAAAGAGAAAGTAGATGTGCGTAAGACTTGTTTAGGCCTAGGTTTATAATTTATCTAACATCATTTATATTGTGTTCTATCGGTGAAATGAGGTGTTTAGTTCAGCCCAGATCCAAGAAGTGAAAAAAAAAAAAATTGACTTTACCTCTTGTTGGGAAGAATCACAAGTCAGATTACAAAAGGACGTGGATGAACAGAAAAAAGTCAACATGACCATTTTTGCAAACAATCTGCTATAATGATGAATTCAGTGGGGATAGGGCCCAAAAGAGGTTCTGTGTCACCTCAGGTTCTAGGAGGGTGAGGGGAGCTTGAAGCAGTAACTCTTTACCAACTTTTGTGCAAATATTTCGGTATTTTAACAAGCAGTGCAGCCACATGGTAAGCACAGGCCAGATAGTAGCTCTGAAAAGAACATTACAATGTTGTGTTTTTAAAAATGAAAATACAGTCAGGGGACCATCTGCATTATGTCTACATTCTGGACTACTTACATCTAGAGAAATCTTAATTGGACTAGTGATACCTAAATTATTTAACTTCAGTCATGGGTCCTAAGAGAAAACCACCAACATTTTTAAGGTTAATATTGCTAAAGGAAAATGATGAACATAGCTAATATTATATTATTCCAGAAAATGAAACATTTCATCTAGTTTATATGATCCACCTGCCACTGGAAATATGAAGCATGAGTGGAAACCATATAATTTGAACAACGTAGTTTACTTACTACTTTTTTTCAGGTTTAGGAGAAGTTTTAACATTTTTTATTTTTAATTGGAGGATAATTGTTTTATAATATTGTGTTGGTTTCTGCCATAAAACAACATGAATCAGCCATAAGTGTATATGTATATATATATATATATATCCTCTCCCTCTTATCCAACTCATAGTTCTGTTTCTTTTAGACAACACAAAACCATCTGCTCTCCAATTAAAAAAACAACTTTAATCCTGTAACTATATTGGGGTTTTGACTCCAAAATATCATTCTTCCAACAAGTAACATAGTAATAGAATTCTTCTGGACTCCTGCTGAAATGTGCCATCTTCTTTCCACAGTATAGAGCCTCAAGCATAATTTCTACTTATTGGACTTATAGTTTCAATGTAGAAGTCCTAATGACAGTATCACTGAAGTCACTTCCTTTCTCCACAGCTCACCTGCACAGGGCTCCCCAGCCATCACAATGCTGGACCTGTGTGTGGACTGAGGGAGACCTAAGACTGAGGAGGTCAAAAGTGTCATGGCAATAGAGGCCAAAGGCTTCCCTGGTGGCTCAGCAGTAAAGAATCTACCTGCAAACACAGGAGACGCAGGTTCGATCTCTGGGTTGGGATGATTCCCTGGAGAGGGGAATGGCAACCCACTCCAGTATTCTTGCCTGGGAAGTCCGCTGGACAGAAAAGCCTGGCAGGCTACATGGGGTCACAAAGAGTGGGACATGACTTAGCCACTAAACAACAATAACAGTAATAGAGGCCAGTAAGTTTCTCCTCCACTCACTAAACCATAATTTGTTCATAGGTATAGACCCCTGAAAGCAAAGAAATTGTAACTCTCTAGCTTTTGAGTCTGAATTTCTGATGCTCACTCATCACTTTCCATAATGCTCTACATACAGCAGTGATTAAGCAAGTAGAGATTAAGCCAGACCAGTGCTTCCCAAGTGGTGCTAGTGGTAAAGAATCTGCCTGCCAATGGAGGAAACATAAGAGATGAGGGTTTGATCCCTGGGTGGGCAAGATCCCCTGGAGGAGGGCATGGCAACCCACTTCAGTATTCTTGCCTGGAGAATCCCATGGACAGAGGAGCCTGGAAGGCTACAAAGAGTCAGACATGACTGAAGTGACTTAGCATGCACACCCCTAAGCACATATCAGACTGGTCATATCTATGGCCATGTCCACAGCAGGAACCTGGCCCACCTGCACAACAAAACACCACAATTAGATTCAGTGTCCCTTAACTCTTACGCTGGAAATCGGCAGATGAAGTGGCTAAGTGCCGAAGGATGTTTTATACTTTGAATTAATTCAACAGATAAACCCTATAGGTTAGGGTCAGAGAAGCAGGATTTAAACTATACGTTAGTTTATAAGATATTAGGCTACAGGCAACACATACACACACACACACTTGCTCACGTATACACAGCAAAGGCAAATGAAATTATGAGCCCCCACATGGACATTTCATGATGGTCTCACTGGTCAGTAATATTTCCTGTGGCCAGTCCAGAAAGATGAATGAACAGATCTCAGGGAAACTGCAGTGTCTGACCTCACCAAAATTGAGGACTAAGCCATGTACGCATGCCACTGCTCATCATTTTTCTCAGATGAAAGGCCCGTGGTCAGCAAAGTTCCTATGAGAGGAAATCAAGGGGTACCCGCTACTTGGCTCTGCTCCTGTGGGGACCTCACTTGCAGAGATGTGGCGGAGGTGAGGTGAATCCTCAGGAGTGTGAAGCCCTATGTTCCAGAGTCAGAGGTCTCACTGTGTCAAGGACTCAGTGAAATTTCTAGTCCCTCAGTATTTATTCCAAGTGAAAACAGCAACTGGGACATTCCACTCCCATCAAAATTCCTGAGCTTATTTTCTTGTATAAGAAAATTTTACATTAATACAAAATTTTACAGTTAGGACTTTAAAATTATCATAAAGGAACTTGAAGTAGAGGGAGTGGATTTGTTTACAAAAATACTAGTGAAAATGAATTTACTCGTTACAGCTGGGAAACAATCTTATTGAGTTCCTGTTATGTATACAGGATTATGCTAGAGTCTTTACATGCATTATCTTGTTTCATATATTTACTGGAGTTTAAGGAAATTGGTAGGGTCTTCCCTGTAGCTCAGACTTCCCTGGTGGCTCAGACAGTAAAGCGTCTGCTTACAATGCGGGAGACCTGGGTTTGATCCCTGGGTCGGGAAGATCCTCTGGAGAGGGAAATGGCAACTCAGTCCAGTACTCTTGCCTGGAAAATCCCATGATGGAGGAGCCTGCCTGGTAGGCTATAGTCCATGGGGTCTTAAAGAGTCAGACATGACTGAGCAACTTCACTTTCACTTTCCCCTGTAGCCCAAACGGTAAAGAATCTGCCTGCAACACAGGAGAACTGGGTTCAATCCCTGGGTCAGGAAGATCCTCTGGAAAAGGCAATTGGCAGTCCACTCCAGTATTCTTGCCTGGAGAATCCCATGGACAGAGGAGCCTGGCGGGCTACAGTCTGTGGGATCATAGTCAGACACGACTGAGTGACTAACACTACTACTACCACTAAGGAAACTGGTACTATTGTCCCAGTTGTTAAATAAAAGGAAAGAAACCTCAGGTTAGATATTGCTAGTCTGTTTTGACTGTATAGCTAATAAGTAGCAGGGTGAAGCTATTACCCACATCTTCATGTTCCTGCACGCATTCACTCGCCGTTGTCCCTTGGTGTTCACTGCAGGGCCATCCAAGGTAGAGATATGTGACTCTGAATTCATTCCATCCCACAAAATATCTCTTTACATTTTCCACCTACCAAAAGCCAGTCTCAAAAGATCATCTGAGCAACAAGAATTTTCATTTGTTCCTAATAGGAATACAAATGATACAGTGACTTTGAAGACATTTTAACAGTTTCTGATGGAATGGAACACACTCATACCACGCGATCCAACATCTGTACTTGTTGACATTCACCCAAATAAATTGATAACTGAGGTCCACACAAAACCCTGTGTATGCATCCCTATAGCAGCTTTATTCATAGCTGCCCAAATGTGGAAGCAATGAAGATGCCCGTCAGTAGGTGAATAGATAAACTGTGGTATGTCCAGGTCATGGAATGTTATTCAGTAATAAAAAAGAAATGAGTTCTCAAGCGATGAAAAGACACAAAGGAAACTTAAATGTATACTGTTAAGTGAAAGACAGTCTGAAAAGGCTACATTCCAACAATGACATTCTTAGGAAAGTAAAACTATAGAGATAAGACAAAGTCCAGTGGCTGTCTGGCTTTGGCATGTTGAGGGATGGGTGGAGGGATGAGGCAGGTGAAGCAATAGAGATTTTTAAGGCAATAAAGCTAGTCTGTATGACTCCAAAATGGTACATACATGACATTATATACATATGATGTACATATGTTTCAAAACACGTGAAATGTGCAAACAGAGTGAATCCATGTGAACTATGGACTCTAATGACTAATAATTTAAGTATCAATATTGGCTCAATTACAACAAATGTACCATGCTAATATAAGAGAGCAACAGTAGGGGAAACTGGAGAGAGGGTAGGTTGTGACTGGGGGGATGATAAATGGGAACTCTATATGTTCCAGTTTTTTTTCTTATAAACCTAAAACTGCTCAAAAAATTTTTATTAATTCTGAAAATAAGCATCTTCAAACTACAGGTATTTTTTAAAGGCCTCTTATGTGTTAGAATCTGTTGTTCATGCCAGAGGCTCCTGATTATGTCACTGTTCCCAAGTACATAAAATATAATGGGGAAGATTATGTATACCCATCAGACTATCAAGTGATAAACCAAGGATTCACACAGTTAAGTGCAGAGGTGAATGGAACAGATGTAAAATGCTGTGACCTTTCAGAAAAGAAAACATTCAGCATGTGGTTAAGAAGGTGAATTTAACTCTCTCCTTAATACTAACTCCAGAAGGAAAGGGAGGGTGGAGACCCTGTCTGGCTGTGGATGAAGATATAGGAGATGAAGAAAGATCACTGTCAGTAGTAGAAGAAACCCCAGAAGTGGAGGTTCACAGAATCTGAAGCAGAGAAAGAAAATTCTGATTGTGGAGTTTCCAGTGGGAAGTGGTATTTTTGGGGATGTGGGGACCTTCCTAATCACTACATTTCTGAACTCCTTTCCCCCCCACCCCGACTCTGAAGCTGCTCCTGTTATTCTAGTTTACTCCTGGGAAGAGCTACCAATTCACAAAAATGAAAACCAAGGCTTTCATAGGCTTGCTTCTGAGAACACCAGCCTTGCTCCCTGACACAGGCGTTGCCTGCTGAAGCTGAGGGCGAGTGGCATGAAGGGAGCACTATATACTTGTATCTCGGTGTGTTTCTTTGGTCCTCAAAACCCACCTCACCCTCACCCTCCCGAGAAGCCATGGAGAGAGAGAGGGAAAGAGCGAGAGATGGAGTAAACACTTGAGTGAGACTCAAACAAACAAACAAAAAAATCACAAACAGGTTCTTTTTAATACTAGTCTAGACGAGGTTTTGCAATGTTGCAGGTTGCTAATTGCAGTAATAACTGCCTGAGAACAATTAAGCAGACACCAAACATTTCTATCAGGTGAATGCATTGTCCTATTAATAAACAGCCATGAACGTAACCTGGAAAAACCTCTTTGACCGGTTCCATCCTACCTAAGGCCCAAGCCCGGTATGTTCCCACACATTCTGGCTGTATGAAGCAGCCGAAGACACAGTGGTCACTTGGGTCTCTGAAAGTCTGCAGAGGTGGGCTTTGCAGCTGCTTGCTGCAGTGACTTGTGTCTGGTCACTGATTTAGACAATAGCTGTGAATCAGCATGTAAGGCATGGGACCATCACTCATCAACGGATGACCTGAATTTGCCTTCTGGAAATCCTCTTTTCCCCCAGCTTGGTTACTTGCAAACTGACTCTCTAAATAGCTTTTCTCAGGGGAAGCAATTTCTTTTTAATCTTTAAGATCAAAGCCCCGATTTGATTTCTTATTTTTAAAATCATTAATTTCATATTCTAAACCATCTCTTTATCTACAATAATCCACCATAGCTGTCCAGCTGCTCAGCATCTTTCCTTTTGACTCTTCCATGGTGGATACATTATTTCAGGAAGGTTTCCTTCAAGCTGGGTCTTCTTGCCTCTCAATCCTTGCAATCCCATCATCACCCCTTAGAATGGTAAGGCTCCCTGTCAGTCAACGCACTCCTTGCTCCCAGTGGGGCTGAGTCAGTGCAGCCCTGAGAGGAAGCTTGAAGGAGGCTGTTAGAATCTATTCATAGATGAAAGCGACATTCCTGCCACAGCGAGAGGTTGCTAATGACGCATGTATACACCGGGAGTGGCATAGAGGAGGAGGAAGCTGGAGGAGGAGGGTGTGCAGAAAGGGGGTAGACATAGGATCCAAGAACTATGACAAAGCTTGATATAGGTTCTGTCACCTTTTGGTGAGGACAGAATTCCAAGGAAATAACTTGCTAGCACTAGCTGCCTTGACACAGATGTCCTTTGTCAGAATTCGCATGTGAGGCAGCAGTCCCTGCACACATACACACACCCCATGAGGCTGCTCAGCTCCTTGACACCTGCAAGATTTCTGCCAAACTGCTGAGGACCCCTGAAATGAGAGGTGAGGAAGAAGAGCATGGGGAAGGTGTAGAGGGGAAGACAGTCCTTCATGCTTCAACCATTCAATTGTACCAGGCTCTGTTCTAGGTCTGAAGAGATATAACATAGTCTGTGTCCTGAAAGAAATTGTAGCATATTAGACTTTGGAGAGTTGTCCAAGACGAATGACAAAAACAAAATCCCTCAAAATGTTACTGGGGTTACATGGAAGAAAGATCAAAGACTTTACGGCTGTTGGCCACACAGGACTAACTTATCCTGAATAATGCAATATGCAAGAAAATAGTCCATGGAGTTCATGAAAAGGCAGATTCTCTATTATGCCATCCGTGAACCATTTATTCAGAATCCACTAGTCCCCGGAGCTATCTTAGCTGTTGGTATATACCAGAAGCCAACCATCTCTTGTTCCCTTTTCAGAAACTCTAAGAGCAATGAAGAAGCATCTGAGGATGTGGAGAATGCTATGGGCTGAGTAGATGCTTTTGGTCCACAGAAAGTCCTGCTTTCTGTGAAAAGATTAGGAGTTTGCTTTACTGGGATCTTATAAAACAGGCCAGGAAAGCATGTCAAGGACTCAGGAAGTCAAAGTAGCAGATGGCCCACTGATTTTGATCAAGTTGGGTTTTAGTCATAATTCCACCATGATTAGGCTGCATTCAGGGGACTCATTGTCTTCCTCTGGAAATTAGATTTGATAAACTCATAATATGTCTCCCAAATTCAAAAGCTAATTATACTAAGATTCTCAATCCCCCCTCCCGAAATAACTCTTTAATATGCTAGTGAAAGGTAACATAATCCCTACTTGTACTTTTCCGTCATATTGGTGACCTCTTCTTCAACTCCCACCGCAGTCCTGATTCCGCACCCCTCTTATTGCTCATTTTCCTAACATGTCAGGTTCTGCTGAGGAAGTTGTCCTCTCTTAAGGCATGTTAAACCTTGAAGAGGGAATATAATGTGGAATAGAATGGGGAAGCGCCAGGCGTAGAACTTCCAACTTCCTGTGATTTTGAGAGTCAGTTTACTCCTGTGGGCTTCAGTTTTCCCTACACCCATCCTATGTGCACACACACACACACACACACACACACACAACACTACTGTGTTAGAAACACACATACTATGAGCAAGAAATAAACCTGCCAAGTTCGGGAATTATTTGCTGAAAATGTCTCATCTATCTTGACAAATACAAGGTTCAGAAAGAAAGCTTAGAGGGTTTATTAAAATGCAGATTCTCATCCGCATGCTGACTGAATTAGAATTTCAGGTGGTAGGGAGTTGGCATCACAACCTTGAAAAGCTTAGTCAATTTGATGCACACCAAAAATTAAGAACTGCTGCAGACAGGTATTTGCATCCATTGATTACACTGGAAGCAATTAACGGGGCCTCTGAATCTTCTCACTCAGGAGACTCGCAGAAAATAATACCAGTTAGGTGACCAGCCAAGGGAGCTGCTTATTCCTAGAAGCTGTGTGGGGTAAGGATGAAGGAGGGGTGGCCCCCATGGTGGCCCCCCAAGTCCCCTATGACAGACCTTATCTGTCCCCCAAATGGAGGCCATGACTATTTCAGATCACCCTTCACTCCTTCGCAGAGTGTGTGTGTGGGGCATATGGGGTGGGGAGCCTTGATATCAGACTGGTGGTCTAGGGCTCAGGGCGAAGGGGATGGGACACAGCAGAATGCACTGTCTCACCCTGGAAGCCTGGAAGCCAGAGTGGAGGATTCTGCCACGCATGAAAACTGCCTTCAGAGCCACAGAGCTGGATTGAAAGAGTAAAAGAGCAAAGTAGGCTGGGCGGACTCGGCTTTAATAAGAACAGTTCTAAAAGCGTGGCCAGCTTTATAGTTCTGTGTATTTCTATCCCTAGTTAAATGCCTGTTATATGGGAGGACCCTGAGCCAGTGGGCTGAGAAGCAGCTTCATCCAACCCACAGCCCCTACACCTTGTGCCAAACACTGTCCCCAGAAACAAAGCAGAATGCACACACAGGACCAGAAAGTATTCCCACAGGACTCCCCACATCGCCTGGGGTCTTCTGCATAAGCCCTATCTTGGCCCATGGGCCTGCTTTACAGCAACGGCAGCTTCCCTCTTTGCCTCACACTACTGGCTTGTCCAAGTCTGAGCTTGGCAGACTACCTCACCTATGGCAGGGGTATCTGAGGGACAGCCCACGGATGAGCTCATCTGTGCACTTTCCACAGATTTCAAGAACGCTTTTGTCTGGTCTTCTGCAACCACATGAGCACAAAGTACATGAATGTCCGAAAAATATGGGTGTATCTGTGCCCCTCTGGGCAGGCACAGATTTGGGACACTTTATACTAGAAAACGCTCTGATCTAAGAAAGGATATGTTGCTGCATGGCTAATGAAATACATCATCTGTGTGCATTAAAGAGCCCTTTCAATCCTTAATTATTATCATTATACCCAAGTAGTTAGTGCTCTGGAATTTCATACTGGGATGAGCTTTGTAAACTAGCACTTCGATTTCCGCAAATGGCTGGCTGAGGGCAGCAGGGAGCAGGCCCACTGAGATTTGGACATTACCACAGACAATTCCTTTGAGAGGAATTGTTTGGAATTATTTTAGCAACAACTGGTTGGATGCTGAAACTATGTAAATTCAGTGGTTACAGGCATTGGTATTCTTCTGGTTCCATTGTTTCAGCTAGATAACTTGTTGACTGAGGTTACCATAGTCATCTTTCCAAAACCACTAAAGAGAATTCCCCAAATTTCCTTAACATAATGGGCATCCCTTAAAGGCACAAAATAAAAGCTGTCAAAAGAGATTCTTTGACTTGTATAATCAGTTCACTCATGCGGTAAATGAAAGCTAGGGCTATTTGCATTGCTTATGGCACTATTCTGCTTCAAGTTCAGGTCTATGCCAAACCTACCGTTCCATGATTGCACTGGATTCCTGCTTCCTGCTTAAGTCTGTGTTAGGTGCTGTGGGAATTTCAGAAAAATAGAGACCCAACCATGGAGGAGCTTAGAGTCTAAGAACAAAACAAACATTATCTGGAGAAGTATAGAAAAGGGGTCAGAAACACCAGATTCATGTCAGGCAGATTGGGTTCAAATTCCCGTCCCCCTGCTTTCAGTTTGTCTGAACCTGGGTGCCAAATGTTTTCCCCTCTGGTTGTCATTTAGTCACTAAGTCATATCCAACCCTTTGCAATCCCATGGAATGTAACACACCAGGCTTCCCTGTCCTTCGCTATCTCCAGGAGTTTGCTCAAACTCACGTTCACTGAGTCAGTGATGTCATCCAAACATCTCATCCTCTGTCATCCCCTTCTTCTGCTTTCAATATTTCCCAGCATCAGGGTTTTTTCCAGTGAGCTGGCTCTTTACATCAGGTGGCCAAAGTATTGGAGCTTCAGCTTCAGCATCAGTCCCTCCAATGAATATTCAGGGTTGATTTCCTTTAGGATTGACTGGTTTGATCTCCTTGTTGTCCAAGGGACTCGGAAGAGTCTTCTCCAGCATCATAATTCAAAAGTATCAATTCTTCATTACTCAGCCTTCTTTTTTGTCCAACTTTCACATCCATACATGACTACTGGAAAAACCACAGCTTTGACTATGCAGACCTTTGCTGGCAAAATGAAGTCTCTGCATTTTAATATGCTGTCTAAGTTTGTTCTCCCCTGGGTCTATTAATATTTTATCCAACGCAAACTGAGGATAACAGTACTACACTGAGAGTGATTATGAGAATTGATAATGCTCAAAATGCATTGAGCACAAACCTGACTCTCACTACGTGGGAGCAAAGATGATGACAATGATGAAACAACAGTAAACAATAGAGTATCTGCTGCTGCTGCTGCTGCTGCTAAGTCACTTCAGTCGTGTCCGACTCTGTGCAACCCCCTGGACTGCACCCCACCAGGCTCCCCCGTCCCTGGGATTCTCCAGGCAAGAACACTGGAGTGGGTTGCCATTTCCTTCGCCAGTGCAGGAAAGTGAAAAGTGAAAGTGAAGTCACTCAGTTGTGCCTGACTCATAGTGACCCCATGGACCGCCGCCTACCAGGCTCCTCCGTCCATGGGATTTAGAAAAATTATAAAATATCAATGATAATTTGATAAGAATTTGGAAAAGTGAGAGCCCCTTGGGGTTGAAGCAATCAACAGTTTAGGGGTAAAGGTGGACCAAGTTGAGCCTGAAAGGCTATGTAGAATTCAGATGGGGGAGGTTAAGATTTGCGATTACAATTGGACAAAACAGCTACTGCTAGTAGAGACTTGCGAAGCAGTCAGCATGACATGTTGTGGCATTCCAGCCACTTTCAATACATGACCCTGTCATGTGATTAATGCAATCCGTGTAGCTCCCACTGAAGAGATATTCAAACTTAATTTCCTAGTGGCCTCTCCTAACTCTTTGATTCTATTTCCAGAGGTAACACCCTGATATTGCAAACAGCACACTTTAAAATTGAAGGTTACAGATGAGATTAAATTTGCTTAATCAAGTGACTTTAAAATAGGGAAATTATCATGGATTATCTGGTTATCTGGGTGGGCCCAACATAATTGTGAGAGTCCTTAAATATGAACGAGGGAGGCAGAAGAGGTCACAATGTTGTAATGTGAGAAAGACTCAACTCAACATGGCTGACTTTAAAGATACAGGAAAGGATCCATGAAGCAAGTAACAGGAATGAATTTTAGAAGGGCTTTAGAAGCTAGAAAAGGAAAATAACTTGCTTCTCTCCCAGACTGTCCAGAAAGAAGGCTGACAACATTGTGATTTTAGCCTAGTGAACATCTGGCCTCCAGAATTGTAAAATAATAAATTTGGATGTGTTTTAAGCCACCAAGGTTTGATAATTTGTTACAGAAGTGACAGAAAATTAACACATCAGGAAAAGCTTATTGATGCAGAAAGTGCAAATCTTTTATTACATGTTTAATTTTAGCTGCCATATTTAAATTTCTGAGAGCTCTTTCTCACACCAAGAAGTTTTTTGTTTCCTACTATCTTATTCTTGCTTTATTTGTACAATAAAAGCCAGAGAAAAGAAATACTATCTTTGTTATAAATAACTCTCAATCTAGAATTCTATATGCAGCTCAAATATCTTCAGCATTCAGGGTGAAGCAAATATTTTGGCAACTATTAGTGGTGCTTACCATTCAGAGACCCTGTAAAATTTGATGAAAATTGCTAATAGATATACATTTGAACAAAGAAATTGGAAACAGAAGCAAATAATGAAGTGCAACTAATAAATTACAATTAAAAAAATGATCAATATATGGAAAAATCTAATCATTAACTCTTTAAAACCCCCCAATAGTAACAACTTGGGAGATATAACTAGAAAGTGACATGGAAATAGTAGAAAACAATATCATGTAATTCAGAAGATAAGTGGTTAGATTTAAAGCTTTCTAAAAGGCCTTTACGTTGTTTGGGAGGAGAGTAGAAATGTTGATGGATTTGGTGTTTTAAGTCAAGTATTCATATCAAGGTGTACAGATAATACAGATCTTCTAAAAGATTTTTTGCATTCACCCTCATAAAGGAAATCAATCCTCAATATTCATTAGAAGGACTGATACTGAAGCTCCAATATTTTGGCCACCTAATGTGAAGAGCTGACTCCTTAGAAAAGACCCTGATGCTGGGAAAGATCGAAGGCATGTGGAGAAGGGGATGACAGAGGACAAGATGGTTAGATGGCATCACTGACTCAATGTATGTGGGTTTGAGCTAGGTCCAGGAGATGGTGAAGGACAGGGAGGCCTGGAGAGCTGCAGTCCATGGGGTTGCAAAGAGTTGGACACAACTGAGTGACTGAACAACCACTTCAAACATGTAGTAGTTATTAGACCTGCTACTAGGTCATTACTTCATATGTGATAAACAAGTTCATATATTACTGTACTGTATTTAAAATTATTGATAACTAAATTTCTATATGACTGGCTTCCTTTGTAATCCTATGTATATTATTTTGTACATTTAAAAACATCCTTCTGAGAAGAGGTCCATAGGCTTCCTAAATTGCACAAAAAATTACAGCACCCTTAGTACATTAGGACCTCTCATTAGCCTCTTTAATTCAAACTACTACAGAAAAACTAGAGATTTCTTTTTTCCCCTTATATCCTGATAAATTTGTCAAAGCTTCAGTGGCTTAAATCCATATTCATAGAGACTGCCTACTATGAAATAATAAAAGATTTCAGGGAATTCCCTGGTGGTCAGCGGTTAGGACTTTTTGTTCTCACTGCTGAAGGCCCAGGTTCAATCCTTGGTTGAGGAACTAAAATCCGCAAGCCACATGGACATGGTGTGGCCAAAAACGAAAAAACATGAGTTCACATACAGAAGCAATATTATGCAATATTATGCCTAGGTAAAACTGACTCACTTTGCTGTACAATACAAAGTAATATAACATATTAAATCAACTATACTCCAATTAAAAAATAAGAACTCTCTGGTCAGATTAAGATGTCCTCCAAGAGTTGCTCATATTGTAGATTTTAAATCAAGATACGGTCATTATTTGAGCCCTAAGCATAATTAGTCTAATGCTTCATTTGCCAAATGGAGAAAATCATAACCATATTGTGTCAGAAAATTCAGAGCACATAGTCTTAAAACCCATTTGTCTTCTTGTTTTAACCAAGAGTATATTATAACATGGAGAGCTTTAAGAAGGTAATGATTGTACATGAATTAGAATATGGGCTTTGGATTAGATAGATGAGAACTTGAATCCTGGACTCACTACTTTCTTGTTCTGGATGGTTGGGAAACTATTTTTTCAACTCTGTCAGTGCTCAGTTTTCTCATCTTTAAAACACTGATGATAAAAATTGCATCACTTGGTCAAACTAAAGGAGATTGTGGTGCTTACCAGGTAGCACTAGTGGTAAAGGACCCACCTGCCAATGCAGGAGACATAAGAGGTATGGGTTCGATCCCTGGATCAGGAAGATCCCCTAGAGGAGGGCATGGCAACCCAATCCAGTATTTTTGTCTGGAGAATCCCATGGACGGAGGAACTTGGCAGGCTACAGTTCATCGGGTCGCAAAAAGTCGGACACAACTGAAGTGACTTATCACGCAAAAAGGAGATCGTATATGTAAAGTATGTGGCAAGTTACTTGGTTCATATATACTATTTTCTGTATTCATGGAAAATTTGCATTCAAACGAAATAGATATGCAACAAACTAGACATGAGTATCTGAGAGTAAGTGACCTAACTAGAGAGCAAATCTTGACTAAATTGAGACAATAACCTCCCATTTTGATTTCCTTCTATTTCTCTGATGGAATTTAAGTCCTACTAATGAACTGATACATGAACATTTTACTTCTATTTCTGGTTGTTTTTATCACAGTGAGTGATAGAGATTTTATCTAATCAATGGAAATAAAGTTGTAAATGTGTTTCTACTTTGCCACCCCACTACCCAAAGCTTCTGAAATGATTTACTTAGTTTTAGGCAGATTGATAGACACCAGAAACACACTCATTTCCATTTCAAGTTCAGAGGAAATTGTGTCTCTGCTTTGATCCTTTTTCGACTTCATAGATTTAGACAGCTGCTAGACTAGCCCTTTTACATTGCAGATGAAGAGGCTAGGACCATGCTCAAGCACAGTTTAATTAGCTTTACATCTGTTGTCAGAAACAATACATTCATTCCGATAAGACATGAAACTTGGTGGTCTGCCTCAAAAACAAAGCAAAAAAGCCTTTAGATCTACCTTTCATGAAGTAGGTGTTAAGGAATAATTTCTAGAAGGGTCCCCAAGTAGACTATGCCTATTAGTTTAATAGGAATAAGTACCATCTGCCAGTCATGGGTGTTAATAATCTTAAAATTGGAATGATCCTGACAGAAGGTAAAACAACTGCTCCTATTTTTTTTTTTTTAATGAGGAACAGGATTTATGTGCTCAATAAAGAAGAAACCACGTATTCCCCTACTTCACATTTTCCTCAAAGCTATTTCTGTTAGGCGTCAATTGTAGATACTAATTAAATTTCTACTCAAAGAACTAGATGCTATCATTTTTTAATGAGCTCTTACAGAAGAACTGGACACTTGAGATTCTGGTCCTTTATCAATTGGAACTGTGAATAAAAGGGAAGTTCAGTATTTATTATTTATTTATATTGAAAACAGTACCTCGTATTTCCTAATGAAAAATGACAATAAACCCTGTAATACATACTGACAGAAAAATGAGACAGGTTGCAGAACTATTTTAAGAAAGATCAGTGCTGAAGACAAAAAATCAAATAAGATACCTCAAGGTCCTTTCTCTTTAATGCATCTAAGATTTAGTAAACAAATGCCTGAGAAAAAGTGTTGCAGCTTAGTACATACAGCAGAGGTGTTATCAGCATCTTACATAGGCTCCCTCCTGTCACTTTATACACTATGTGAAAGCTAGATAAATATTATCCTGTAGTTGTAGAAACAAGAATGAACAGCTTGCTTGGGGTATCACTTCACAGTCCTCACGGGGATATTGTGTTACCTCTGCACCATCTCTCAATCTTTTTTCTTTCTGAATCATTTTAATTCAATTTATGAAAGTCACACACACATGCAATCTGAAGCAATGGACAGCTTTTCACTGTTGAAGCCTTTCCTTGGCAGGGGAGAGACAGCCTCTGATAATGGCTTCCCAGATAGCTATTCAGGAGCCTTCAACCAGCCAGAGGAAATAAAGTTGAAGAATTAAGTGAGACCAATGACTTCAAGTGGAGAAACTGAAAGAAACTGAACCGAGTGATAAGCAGCTCACTCTGGGTAGCAATGGGGTCCATGGGCTGCACTTGATTCTAAGCAGGAGGGACTGGTGATGCTGAAGAACACTGAAGGGAGAGCTATCGTAACCGACCGCAGTAAATCCACTCTTGTTTATTTAATCCTGCCTGTCTCTCAAAGCTGAGTTCTGACTATTGAAAAATAAGCAAACTCCTCATTCAAAGACAGGCTACAGAAAAGGCGGCACACTGCAATTAGAGGTACTGTTGTGGTGAGTGGCAGGAGGAATAAATAGAAGGCAAATATAGATTACCATGGAGAAATCAGTTCTCCTTTCTTGAGGTTCCTTATGCACCATGATGACTTTATGCTAATAAAGGGATGCTTGATCGTATTGCTCACTGAGGAGCCCCAGGTATAGAAGCAGACTGGCTCCATTCAAATTCTTCCACTGAATAAACTTGAGCAAATTTTCAAAGCCTTAGTTTTCTATCTGCAAAAAGAGGATAATGAGGTTATATCTATTCCATTAACTAATTCTCTGGAAGGTGCTTAGCACAGTATTGTGTCATTTATAAACATTCAATGTATATTTACTATTATTATAAGTGCTTCCTTAATAGTGATTATGCCACGCAAATGAACAGTAAGAATCAATAATATTTTAGCAGCTATTATGTTTCAGGTAGTGAGCTAAGAATTTTACATGCATCGTTGTTAGCCCTCTTCAGAGCTCAAGGCAGAAGACAGCAAAAATTGTGTTGAGGGTCTGAGATCTGGGAAAGTCAATCTCTTGCAGCTGGTTAGATGCTGTCAGTAGCTAATAAAATGGAGAAAACTTGCCCATTTTAGAATGAATTCAGGAGCTTATAAAAGGAAAGCTATTAGAGATGCTACTCTTCCTACCACGGACCTAGAATGGAACAGGACCACTCAAAAAGGCACAGTTTTATCTTAGAGCTTCAAAAAACAATTGCAATTTTTAAATGTAAAGTTATCAGATTAAAGCATTTTAAATTAGGGAAAAGCCAACTTCAAACACTGTAGGTTTATCAATGATCTTGGATTTCTAAAGAATTGTTAGACCAGATAATGAAACTCTTTAATAATTAGCTTCTCAAATACCTGAGAGTTCATTCAGCACCAAAAATATAAGTACACACAGCTCAGTTCAATCTCATTCTTCCCCGGTTCAATTCACTGTAGATTGTGTATGTAAGTACACAATCGTTTCCTCTTCCCACAGCAGGCTAGTCTAAGTAAGAGTTAAAAGTCTTTCAGGAGCACATTGGAAAGGTGTGACTTTTTTTTTTTTTTTTATGTTGTTTAAGTATTGTTTTGAGAAAAAGGAAGGAAAATTAAAGAAATAGTACTTTGACAAGATTCATCCACATAGTCCATTCATTATAGGTTTTGTTAGGGGTAACAGATTACATTTTTTAATGTAAATATCAGTGAGAGATGGATGCCTGCTTTTGCACCTTAATGGTCATTACTCCTGTCAGAAAATTTAATATAATCATGACAACAGAAAAAGGTAAGAAAATGGGAAAGTTGAAACAATAAGGGTGGCAAAATTGGGTTGAGTTCATCTGTGAGGAGTGAATATGTTACATGGGGCATTTAAAGCCTAGAAATTATAAAATAATAGCTTTATAGGAGGAAGGGAAAGTTTTCCAAAAAACAATCAAAGGAGCTCTTTTTATTCAGTCGCCCACCTGTCTGTCTGTGACCCCATGGACTGCAGCATGCCAGACCTCTCTATCCACTCTCTCCTGAAGTTTGCCCAAATTCATGTCCATTGCATCAGTGATGCCATTCAGCCATTTCATCCTCTGATGTCCTCTTCTCCTTCTACTCTCAATCTGTTCCAGTATCAGGGACTTTTCCAAGTCCCGGTTTGCATCAGATGACCAAAATACTGAAGTTTCAGTTTCAGCATCAGTCATTCCAGCAAGTGTTCAGGGTTGATTTCCCTTAAGATTGACTGGTTTGACCTTGTTGGCCAAGGGATTCTCAGGAGTCTTCTCCAGCACCATAATTCAAAGTCATCAATTCTTTAACAAAGGAGTTAAAAAGAGTCAAAAAGAAATTTATCTATTTACAAATTCTATGTAACAATAAATGCTAGTAACCAGGTAAGTTCCTTGCAAAACTATCATTTTACTTTGGGTAAACAAATCCCTAATGATGTGCTCTATTGTATGAGTAATAAATTCAAGATGAAACTAAATATAAGCAGCTTCTGATCACTCCTTTACCTGCATGCACCTTGTTCCAAGGAGCAGGGCTAATACCATTGTTGAAGACAGTTTAGTTAGCTTAACTCAATTTCTAGTTGGAGTTCCCCCAAGGTAGACAAGAGACCGGCATAGGCAAGCAACTGTGAGAAGCTGATAGTTATGATATGTTACTGATTATTTGCAAAACCAATACAGAATTGTAAAGTTAAAAAAAAAAAAGATTTATAAAAATAAATAAATAAATAAAAGGAAAAAAAATAAAAGAACATAGAATATATGAAGTTAATGACTGTACAAGATTCAAATAATACAAAAATAAATGTGAAGCATCACTGACACAATGGACATGAATTTGAGAATACTCCGGGAGACAGTGAAGGACAGGGAAGTCTCGCGTGCTGCAGCCCATGAGGTTACAAAGAGTCAGACATGACTTAGCAACTGAACAACAACATATATTCCTCACCTCCTACCTCAAACTTTCTCCTTTTTCTAAACATAAATGTGAGTTCATAGCTCTGTGTCTTCCTTCTTGATTTCTAAGATTTTGGTAAGATTTATTTTCTACCTGAAGAAAATAAAGAAATTCTCTTATACTCTTTTCTAGTATTTTTATAATTTTATTTGTAAAAGTAGGTTTTAATCCATATGTAATATATTTTTATGTTTGGCATGAGGTAGAACTTTTTTAAAAAAACAATAGGCAATTGTTCCTGCATAAATTATAGAATGATCTATCTTTTCTCCACTGATGAGAAAGGTCACTTTAGTCACTGGAGTAATAATCATACTTTGGCCTGTTATTGGACCTTTATTTTGTCCTATTGGTTTACTTACAGATACTGTTAGTAAAGCCATTACCTATGACTCTTATATTTATCATATTTTAATCTATGTTTTGCCCTCTTTAAGGCAAGTCCCCTTCACTGTTACTGTTTAGGGGAAACAATTAACAATAGATATTCTTGCATACCTCTATCAGATGAAATCAAGAAGCACTTTCAAGTTTTATTTTCTAAAAAATCTCATGGAGTTTAGAATTAAGATAAACCTTGGAAAAATTGATATTTAATGATTGTTTATTCTCATCAAGTAATGTAGACTATCTCTAAAATAATAAAGTCTAATTTTTATGATCAAGTATTGTAGATTTCATTATATAGGTATGCTCATTTTTTATTATATCCTTTCTAAAGTATTTTGAAGTTCCGCTGCTATTTTAATGGAAATATCTTTATTGAATTTCTTTTGTTTTATACATGCATAATGATTGGTTTTAAGAATATTCATCTTCTTTGCAACTTTTTAAGAGTTATTTCATTAATAATTGATTAGTTTACTGTAATATATTTTGTAAAATAAGGAAAACAAAGATTAAGCTTTACAGAATGAAAAACAGCCTCTTGCCTCACCCGCTCTCAGCCTAGAAACATTTTCGTATCCTTTCCGTTTTCAGTGTTTGGGTTCTTAGTTTTTCTGGTACTTGCCACCATAACTTTAACTATTGTAACAGGCTTTTGACTTTGTTTATTGGTTTTCCAACCTTGGGTGCTACTACACATTACCTCCTACTTTAAGGACGATATATGAATGAGTCTACCTCTTGTTTCATGTGGATACCTGAGAGCTGTTGAGTTCACCTGTGAGGAGTGAGAATGTCACATGGGGCACTGAGAGTCTAGAAATTATAAAAAAGAGAGCTTTGTAGAAGGCAGAGAAAGTTTTCAAATCAACAAGCAAAGGAGCTCTTGTTGCTCACTGTAGAATGCCAGCTGCTTGGAGCACTGACTCTGATGATTTTGGCCTGCACAGCATGTCTTACTGGGAATTCTGAGAGTCCTTCCTCTGGGTGTGGTGGCTTCATTTATTTCTTCCTAGGACCACTGGCTACCTACAGCACCTCTGTGTCCTCTGCTCATTCTCACTGTTTTAGCCTAGAGGAAAATCCTACTGCTCTGATGAACACAAAGGATGATCCTTTTCATCACCCCTGGTAACTTTCCTTTTCTCTTTATTGATTGGATTTTCAATTTTGAGCATCCCCAAAGCAACTGGCCAATCAAGCCTTGCAGTGTTTTGGGCTTTGATGCCCGCTAGTCTTGTGTCTCTGCCATTCCGTCCTGTTCAATTTTAGAAACTTAAGACTATCTAGTTTACTAGGAAGATAATTTTCTAATAGTTCAGTTAGTGAGCTTTCCTTTTAAATATATATATATATATATATATATATATATATATACAGACACATATTTTTTCCCTCATTCCAAAGTATTTGAGGATACATATACATTTAGTCATCTTAATCTAATCCTAAATAATATTTTAAAATTTTTATGAGTGTAATTGTTTTACAATGTGGTTTTCTGTTATACAGCAAATGGAATTAGCTATATGTGCATAGGTATGTATACATATGTATATACATATATACATACTGCTGCTGCTGCTAAGTCGTTTCAGTCATGTCCAACTCTTTGTGACCCCATAGATGGCAGCCTACCAGGCTCCCCCGTCCCTGGGATTCTCCAGGCAAGAACACTGGAGTGGGTTGCCATTTCCTTCTCCAATGCATGAAAGTGAAAAGTGAAAGTGAAGTCACTCAGTCGTGTCCGACTCTTTGCGACCCCATGGACTGCAGCCCACCAGGCTCCTCCATCCACGGGATCTTCCAGGCAAGAGTACTGGAGTGGGATGCCATTGCCTTCTCCAACATATATACATACACATACATATATGTGTGTATATATATATACATACACATACATATATATCCTCTCTCTTTTGGACTTCCTTCCACGACAGAGCACTGAGTAAAGTTCCCTGTGTTATACAGTAGGTTCTCATTAGTTATCTATGTCCAAGGTCAGGGGCGGCAGCCTGGAGGAGCTACCCCCGAACTGAGGCCAGGGATGGCAGCAGAGAGGAGCAACCCCACATCCAAGGAGTGGCAGCTGCGTGGGCACAGGAGGGCCGAGAGGAACCACTCCATGTTCAAGGTCAGTAGGGGTGGCAGTGAGGAGATACTCCTCGTCCAAGGTAAGGAGCAGCAGCTGCGCCTTGCTGGATCAGCCATGAAGAGATACCCCATGTCCAAGACGAAAGAAACCCAAGTAAGACGGTAGATGTTGCAAGAGGGCATCAGAGGGCAGACACACTGAAACCATAATCACAGAAAACTAGTCAGTCTGATCACACGGACCACAGCCTGGTCTAACTCAATGAAGTTAAGCCATACCGTGTGAGGCCACCCAAGACGGGCAGGTCATGATGGAGAGGTCTGACAGAATGTGGTCCACTGGAGAGGGGAATGGCAACCACTTCAGTATTCTTGCCTTGAGAACCCCATGAACGGTATGAAAAGGCAAAATGATAGGATATTGAAAGAGGAACTCCTCAGGTTGGTAGGAGCCCAATATGCTACTGGAGACCAGTGGAGAAATAACTCCAGAAAGAATGAAGGGATGGAGCCAAAGCAAAAACAATACCCAGTTGTGGATGTGACTGGTGATAGAAGCAAGGTCCGATCTGTAAAGAGCAATATTGCATAGGAACCTGGAATGTCAGGTCCATGAATCAAAGCAAATTGGAAGTGGACAAACAGGAGGTGGCAAGAGTGAACATCAACATTCTAGGAATCAGTGAACTAAAGCAGAGTGGAATGGGTGAATTTAACTCAGATGACTATTATATCTACTACTGTGGGCAGGAATCCCTTAGAAGAAATGGAGTAGCCATTATGGTCAACAAAAGAGTCTGAAATGCAGTACTTGGATGCAATCTCAAAAATGACAGAATGATCTCTGTTCGTTTCCCAGGCAAACCATTCAATATCACAGTAATCCAAGTCTATGCCCCAACCAGTAATGCTGAAGTAGCTGAAGTTGAACGGTTTTATGAAGACCTACAAGACCTTTTAGAACTAACACGCAAAAAAGATGTCCTTTTCATTATAGGGGACTGGAATGCAAAAGTAGGAAGTCAAGAAACACCTGGAGTAACAGGCAAATTTGGCCTTGGAGTACAGAATGAGGCAGGGCAAAGCCTAATAGAGTTTTGCCAAGAGAACACACTGGTCATAGAAAACACCCTCTTCCAACAACACAAGAGAAGACTCTGCACATGGACATCACCAGATGGTCAAACTGAAATCAGATTGATTATATTCTTTGCAGCCAAAGATGGAGAAGCTCTATACAGTCAGAAAAAACAAGACCAGGAGCTGACTGTGGCTCAGATCATGAACTCCTTATTGCCAAATTCAGACTTAAATTGAAGAAAATAGGGAAAACCACGAAACCATTCAGGTATGATCTAAATCAAATTCCTTATGATTATACAGTGGAAGTGAGAAATAGATTTAAGGGACTAGATCTGATAGAGTGCCTGAGGAACTATGGACGGAGGTTTGTGACATGGTACAGGAGACAGGGATCGAGACCATCCCCATGGAAAAGAAATGCAAAAAAGTAAAATGGCTGTCTGGGGAGGCCTTACAAATAGCTGTGAAAAGAAGAGAAGCGAAAAGCAAAGGAGAAAAGGAAAGATATAAGCATCTGAATGCAGAGTTCCAAAGAATAGCAAGAAGAGATAAGAAAGCCTTCCTCAGCGATCAATGGAAAGAAATAGAGGAAAACAACAGAATGGGAAAGACTAGAGATCTCACCAAGAAAATTAGAGATACCAAGGGAGCTTTACATGCAAAGATGGGCTCAATAAAGGACAGAAATGGTATGGACCTAACAGAAGCAGAAGATATTAAGAAGAGGTGGCAAGAATACACGGAACTATACAAAAAAAGATCTTCACAACCCAGATAATCATGATGGTGTGATCACTCACCTAGAGCCAGACATCCTGGAATGTGAAGTCAAGTGGGCCTTAGAAAGCATCACTATGAACAAAGCTAGTGGAGGTGATGGAATTCCAGTTGAGCTATTTCAAATCCTCAAAGATGATTCTGTGAAAGTGCTGCACTCAATATGCCAGCAAATTTGGAAAACTCAGCAGTGGCTACAGCCTGGAAAAGGTCTGTCTTCATTCCAATCCCAAAGAAAGGCAATGCCAAAGAATGCTCAAACTACTGCACAACTGCACTGATTTCACACGCTAGTAAAGTAATGGTCAAAATTCTCCAAGCCAGGCTTCAGCAATATGTGAACCATGAACTTCCAGATGTTCAAGCTGGTTTGAGAAAAGGCAGAGGAACCAGAGATCAAATTGCCAACATCCACTGGATCATCGAAAAAGCAAGAGAGTTCCAGAAAAACATCCATTTCTGCTTTATTGACTATGCCAAAGCCTTTGACTGTGTGGATCACAATAAACTGTGGAAAATTCTGAAAGAGATGGGAATACCAGAGTACCTGACCTGCCTCTTGAGAAACCTATATGCAGGTCAGGAAGCAACAGTTAGAACTGGACATGGAACAACAGACTGGTTCCAAATAGGAAAAGGAGTAAGTCAAGCCTGTATATTGTCACCCTGCTTATTTACCTTATATGAAGAGTACATCATGAGAAACGCTGGACTGGAAGAAACACAAGCTGGAATCAAGATTGCTGGGAGAAATATCAATAACCTCAGATATGCAGATGACACCACCCTTATGGCAGAAAGTGAAGAGGAACTAAAAAGCCTCTTGACGAAAGTAAAAGATGAGAATGAAAAAGTTGGCTTAAAGCTCAACATTCAGAAAACTAAGATTATGGCGTCTGGTCCCATCACTTCATGGGAAATAGATGGGGAAACAGTGGAAACAGTGTCAGACTTTATTTTGGGGGGCTCCAAAATCCCTGCAGATGGTGATTGCAGCCATGAAATTAAAAGATGCTTACTCCTTGGAAGGAAAGTTATGACCAACCTAGATAGCATATTCAAAAACAGAGACATTACTCTGCCAAGAAAGGTCTGTCTAGTCAAGGCTATGGTTTTTCCAGTGGTCATGTATGGATGTGAGAGTTGGACTGTGAAGAAAGCTGAGCACCAAAGAATTGATGCTTTTGAACTGTGGTGTTGGCGAAGACTCTTGAGAGTCCCTTGGACTGCAAGGAGATCCAACCAGGCCATTCTGAAGGAGATCAGCCCTGGGATTTCTTTGGAAGGAATGATGCTAAAGCTGAAATTCCAGTACTTTGGCCACCTCATGCGAAGAGTTGACTCATTGGAAAAAACTCTGATACTGGGAGGGATTGGGGGCAGGAGGAAAAGGGGACGACAGAGGATGAGATGGCTGGATGGCATCACCGACTTGATGGATGTGAGTCTGAGTGAACTCCGGGAGTTGGTGATTTACAGGGAGGCCTGGCGTGCTGCGATTCATGGGGTTACAAAGAGTTGGGCACGACTGAGTGACTGAACTGAACTGCGCTGAACTGACTGAAATAATATTTTAATATTGTTACCTTTAAAACATGACAGCAAGAGAATTTTCAGGAACCTCCTAAACAGGGATAAGGTGTCAGGAGAGCTCTGATGTGTACAACTAGGACCTAGCTAAACACCTCTACTTCCATTTATAATTGTACAGTGTTCAGTGCCCTTTATTCATTGACACTAATTGTTTATAGTTCAGACTTTTAACTGACCATTGCTGAAACACAAACAACATAAGAACTTTGATCTTGGAATACAAAAGGACATAAAATACCAATTCTACACATTTGTATCAGTGATCTTTGTCTTATCTGTAAGTTATATCTATATAATAAAACTTTTATAGACTATGAAGATGGCTTTATGACTTCAAAAAGACAAAAATATATAATAAAAAAGCAAAATATATAATTGTTATATACAATTTAGAAACAAAGCTTGATCAAGAAAAATAATAAGCCACATCAAAAATGAGCTATATGCAAAGAAATGCTTGCATAGCAGTTTAAAATCTGTCTCATGTGATATTTCAAATACAAAGCATAAACATAAGCTTTGCTGACAAAGCTCTGCCTAGTAAAACCTATGGTTTTTCCAGTAGTCATGTATGGATGTGAGGGTTGGACTATAAAGAAAGCTGAGTCCCAAAGAAATGGTGCTTTTGAACTGTGATGTTGTAGAAGACTCTTGACAGTCCCTTGGACAGCAAGGAGATCCAACCAGTCCATCCTAAAGGAAATCAGTCCTGAATGTTTATTGGAAGGACTGTTGCTGAAGCTGAAGCTCCAATACTTTGGCCACCTGATGCGAAGAACTGACTCATTGGAAAAGACCCTGATGCTGGGAAAGATTTAAGGCAGGAGAAGGGGACAACAGAGAATGAGATGGTTGGATGGCATCACTGACTCGATGGACATGAGTTTGAGCAAGTTCTGGGAGTTAGTGATGGATAGGGAAGCCTGGCATACTGCAGTCCTTGGAGTCACAAAGAGTTGGACATGACCGAGCAACTGAACTGAACCAACAAATTTCCAAAATTTAAAAAAAAAAATTCAGTTTCTTTCTTAAGTTATGAAAGCAAATTTAGTCTTTTTTATTGCTAAAACGTTAAATTTCTACCTACATTTTTGTTCATATTGTCAACCAACATAATCTGTCATTTGACAGTTTGTCTGAAAGTCTACAGCATAATTTGACTTATGAACAATCATGAAATGATTATCAAAATGTTTAGTGAGTATTCATCATCTCATATAAATACTAAACTAAAGAAACAGAAAACAGCTGTGTATGATGAGAACTCTTGGGATTTACGCTCCTAGTAATTTTCATTTATAACATACATCAGTTAATTATATTTAGTATGTTGTATATTATTTCTAGTACGTATTTATAACTGGAAATTTACAGCACCTTTTGATTGCCTTCATCCAGTCCTCCATCCAGTACCATGTGCTCCTCTAGTGACCACATACCTGATCTCTTTTCCTATGAATTTATTTGTTTGTCTTTGTTTTGGGGAGCATGATTGATTTCCTATTATACAACACAGTGATTTTTTCCCCTATAGATTTCAAAATAATCATAAGTTGTTACTAATTTTATCATACTACTTAGCTGAATATTTGCAACTGGAAAATAATCTTCCCTCACCTATTGCTTTCCTTCCCCTAAACCCTTCTCTCCTGCAACCACCTATTTGTTCTCTGTATTCATAATTTTGTTTGTATTTCTTCATTTGTTTCGTTTTGTAGACTTTTCACGTAAAAGGGAAATCCTACAGTGTTTGTCTTCTCTGACATTTCATTTAGCACGATAACCTCTCATTCATGGATGAATAGTATGCTACCGTACCCACATACCAATCTTCTTTCTCCCTTTGTCTGTTGATGCGCCGTTTGGTTGCTTCTGTACCTTGGCTATTGTAAATAATGTTACAGTGACCATGAAGGTACATATATCCTTTCTAATTACTTTGCTTTCTTCGGATAAATACCCAGGAGTGAAAATGTTGGATCATGTGGTAATTCTATTTTTAATATTTTGAGGAATTTCCATACTGTCTTTCATAGAGGCTACATCAACTTACATTTCCACCAATTGTACCTGAGGGTTCAGTTCCCTTTCCTTCACATCATCAGCACTTGTCATTTGTTGTCTTTTTGATGATAGCCATTATGACAGGTGTGAGGTAGTATGTTACTGTGGCTTTGGTTTGCACTTCCCTGGTTATTAGTGACACTGAGCATCTTTTCACATGTTGTTGGCCATCTGTGTGTCTTCTTTGGAAAAATATCTATCCAGATTCTCTGCCCGTTTTTCAGTCAAGTTGTTTCATTTTTGTTTTTTGATGTTGAGCTGTGTGGATCTTTTGTATATTTTAGATATTAACCACAGCAGATACATTGTTTGCAAATATCTCCTATTCAGTAGGTGATTTTTGTTTTGTTGATAGAAGTTTGCTTTTTACAAAATATGGATATTACTAAAAATTACAATAAATAAAAATTTCAGTTACACTTCTAACATCTTTTAATCTTAGATATACTAAATAAAAGATTTTTATTAAAATGCTATTTTTTATTCAGTAACCTGCAAAAATGATGAAAGACTAAAATTGCTAAGAGGGTTTGGAACATTAGATTAGTTTAAGAAATCACTATTTAAAGTAAACCTCAGGAGTGTCTTACACACTAGGGGAGAATAATGAAGTTCTAGTAGAGATTGTTCAGAGAAGGCAATGGCATCCCACTCCAGTACTCTTGCTTAGAAAATCCATGGACAGAGGAGCCTGGTAGGCTGCAGTCCATGGGGTCGCTAAGAGTTGGACACGACTAAGCAACTTCAATTTCACTTTTTACTTTCATGAATTGGAGAAGGAAATGGCAACCCACTCCAGTGTTCTTGCCTGAAGAATCCCAGGGACAGGGAAGCCTGGTGGTTGCCATCTCAGTTGCACAGAGTCAGACACAACTGAAGCGATTTAGCAGCAGCAGCAGCAGCAGCATTAGAGATTGTTATTTGGAGGTGGAACTTCATTGCAATGATTTTAATTTTTTGACATTTAAATTAATCCCACTGGTAAGTACTTTAAAAAAGAAATCACATAAACTCTTATCTAGTTATGATCAATCTAAACTTACTGGGAAACAAATATAAAATAATAATTATCAGCGATTCAGCATTGACCCAGAAAATTAATTATATTAAGTTAATGTGATGAGAATTTTTTTAGTTTATAGTCAATTATCAGCCATCATTGCTATAAGTTTTTTCTTCTGAACAAGTTTGTTAATAAAATGTGTTCAATATAGTTATGTGGTATTCATTCATGTAAATTTCTCCCTTTTTGATTACCATAGCCTAGTAACATCATGTAGACACAGCTTGTGTAGACACAAATTCCACAGTGACAATGTGGAAGAGAGAAGTGAAACAGAATCTCGGGTGAGGCAATTTCTTTCAAGATGGGTATGTTATGACTGTAAGTTAGAGGTTGAAAGTCTCTTGGGCTTCCTGGTGGCTCAGAGGTTAAAGCGTCTGCCTGCAACGAGAAAGATCTGGGTTCGATTCCTGGGTCAGGAAGATCTTCTGGAGAAGGAAATGGCAACCCAATCCAGTATTCTTGCCTGGAGAATCCCATGGACAGAGGAGCCTGGTGGGCTGCAGTCCACGGGATCACAGAGTCGGACTCGATTGAGTGACTTCACTTTCACTTTCACTTTCACTTTCACTTTATGGAGAGCAGTGATGACTTTTTTTCTCTATACCACAGGTCAGATGACAGTTATATGTGCTAAACACTTCACTAAGTATACCCAAGGTGGTTGCAATTGCAAGCACATTAATTCTATTCTCATCTATTTCTATTCCATCTACTTCATTCATAAAAGCATATCAGAATTTAAATGTGTGAGAGTCCTTCTGGATTTTATTATAGCGAGAATTTTAACCAATTCTTATGTCAGAAAAGAAAAAAAATTAATATTTTATCACTTTGATATATGCTAGACCTCACAAAGCAGCACACAATAGTACGTTGAAATGCCAGAATTGAGAACCAGCCACTAGAACACCACGAAGTAGGCCCTTCCCTTTAAGATTTGAGATACTCGGTATTTAGTTTGTCAGGGCTACAGTTCAAAGTGCCAAAACTGAGTGGCTTATATAAACAGAACTGTATTGTCTCACACTTCTGGAGGCAAAAGGTCCTAAATCAAGGTGCTGACAGGGTTGTTTCTGTCTGGAGGGCTGTGAGGGACGGATGTGTTCGGGGCCTCTCAGGTTTGTAGATGGTCTTCTCCCTGTGTCTTTTCATATCACTGTCCCTCTATGCATGTGTGTGTCTTGTATCCAAGTTTCTCTTTATTATAGACACTGGTCCTTGGGACCATCCTAATGACACCTTTTAACTTGATCACCTGTGTAAAGACCCTGTCTTCAAATAAGGCCACATTCTGATGTACTGGGCACTAGGGAACCAACATATTTTTTAGGAGGGTAGTTCAGTTCAGTTCAGTTGCTCAGTTGTGTCCGACTCTTTGTGACCCCATGAATCGCAGCACGCCAGGCCTCCCTGTCCATCACCAACTCTCAGAGTTCACTCAGACTCACGGCCATCAAGTCCATGATGCCATCCAGCCATCTCATCCTCGGTCGTCCACTTCTCCTCCTGCCCCCAATCCCTCCCAGCATCAGAGTCTTTTCCAATGAGTCAACTCTTCGAATGAGGTGGCCAAAGTACTGGAGCTTCAGCTTCAGCATCATTTCTTCCAAAGAACTTGCAGGGTTGATCTCCTTCAGAATGGACTGGTTGGATCTCTTTGCAGTCCAAGGGACTCTAAAGAGTCTTCTCCACCACCACAGTTCAAAAGGGAGAGACACAATTCAACCCATAACACTTGATCTGGAGCCAAAAAATGCTCAGAGTAATAAAATCAGTCACTGAGAAAACAGTGACACCTTGACTACACAGCCACTTGCATCCAGACTCCCAGCTAGCACCAACCGAACAAGGGAATGAGGAAACTGCCACAGTGAGCAGCTCTCGCCGTGAGTGGCTGACATTATACCCACAATCTCAAATCGTGAATGATCTAGGAATAAACATAGGGATTGGGAGTAAGAAAGTTGGTTTGGGGAAAGCTGCTGAGGTCAAACTTTTAATTGGCTTGACAAATGTAGGGGAAGTCCTTATGCTATTTTTCCAAGCCAGGCTCCCTTCAGGTCTGGACCTCTCAGTACCCATTCCTCCCCAGACTGCCCCCCAAACTGAAAATGCTAGAGGCACTTGTGTTTGCATATTTATAACTGCTGTCCTTATTATCCTCAAAGTTATTCGTAATGAAAAATTAGTTTCTCATTTACATGACTTTTCATGCATTTTCTCTTCACCCTCTAAAACTGGGCAAAGAGAAAATATTTTGATTAAGAATAATATAAAATGTATCAGGAGTTTCCCTGGGGGTTCAGTGGTTGAGAATCCACCTGCCAGGGCAGGAAATATGAGTTCAATTGATGATCTGGAAAGATCCCGCCTGTCACGGAGCAACTAAGCCCGTGTGCCTCAACTATTGAACCTGTACTCTAGAGCACAGGGAGCTGCAACTGCTGAGTCCACATGCCTCAACTACTGAGCCTTCTAGCCCTATAGCTTGAGCTCACAACCGGAAAAGCCACCATAATGAGAAGCCCGTGCACGGCAACTAGAACGTAACCCCTACTCACTGCAACTACAGGAAAGCCCTCGCAGAAATGAAAACCCAGCACAGCCAAAAATAAGTAAATAAAAATTTAAGAATATAAAATATATGAAACCTAGAAGAAGGTAAGTTGAGAAGGTTATAGGTTCTAAATATAAGGATATGTTTATTCTTACATTTGTATTTATTCTTTTGGGAAATAACACTTCCTTAGCAAGGATTGCACATATGCACACAATTTTTTTTTTTTTAATGGAAGTAGCAAGGCTGTAGACTGGAGCTTGACATGATGTCTGGTACCAGCTATATAGTTGTGAGCCTCAGTGTGAAATGAAAGTACAGGGTCCTTTGTCCACAAATTTTTGAGAATGGAAATATCAAGACACTAGAGCATTAAACCAAGTGCAGGCTTTTCTAAGCATGGGATCCTTCCTAAGCTCTTACACCCAGGGAATAATTTTCACCTCAATAGACTTTTCTCATTATATAATACAGACAAGTATCTTCATTTTGGGACAGACTAGCTAATTATTAGGTAACAATTAGAAATTTGCAGCTGACATGAAGAGCAGGATGTGACCTCACGTTTGTACTCTTATCAAAGCCTTTACTCTTGCTTACTGTTTCCTTGCTGTTCTCTCTTATCTCCTTCTCCCATCAAACCACAGTAAGGAGTGGAAGCATGATCTCAAGTGTTTGTGTACTTATGAGAGCATTGGTTTGTATTTTATTTTGAAAGAAGTTGAGTCAATAAAAAAATAAACTTTGTATAGCACTTCACAGAAATGGGCTTGACATATGTTATTCAGCTTTGCATTACTCACATCAAAGAATATTCACACCAAAATATTCATAATGTTATGAATAATTATGCCTTTATAAAGGTTAAATGGGACTTTCTAGTGGGATAGAGATAGGTCAAATGACTTGGATGATTTATTTGTTGTTTCAATTTATATATATATATATTTTTGTTAACTTCATGCTGTTGGATCACACCGAGTTGTAGAGGCTTGACCTCTAGAGTTCCTAAGAATGTGTTAAGCTAAAAACAAACCTCTTGGGTCACAAAAAGTCTGTCACTGTATCTATTCGCCCTGGGATCTTCTTTAAGCTGCATCTCTACTGACAGCTGTTCCAAGGGTTTGGGAAAAGACTCTGCCCTTTCCATGGTATATTACTTTCCTGTGGGACTGTAGCTATTTAGCAGACATAGGATGGCCCTGGGAGGTAGATGAAGAGGTATAGGGAAAAAAGATTGGCATGTATAAAGTAACTGAATGTCAATGATTGTTGAGTATAAAAGATTTGTATTTGTATGATATGAGAGTACTTGCATATACGGGTTCAGGAAAGTAGCCTAATCTTTTTTTGTTTTGTTTTTTAATATTTCAGGTGAAATGAGAAATGAGAATGTTTTTTAAGTGTTAACTCTCTGGGTATAGTTTGTGTCTTGGGGAGGGGAGCAGAGAAGAGACTTCTCACAAAGAGGGGATGTGTAGGTTTCTCTGTTCTCTCTCAGGCTCCAGATGGCTTCAAGGTGACAGGCACAATCTTGAGCAGCAGGAATTTTTGACTTCTGTGTCTCTGCTGCAGCGTCACCTTCTAGCACAGAATGCGCTGGGCTTTAACTTTCTCATCCAACAAGTGAAAGAAGTGTTACTTGTCCTACATGGATCAAATATGGAACATATATGAAACCACCATCTGTGTCATGAATAGAGATGATGAAATTTTGCTGCATGTAGCTAAATATAATATTGATAACAACATATAGTATAGACCCCAATGGGAAGATAAGTGCTGAAATATTTTCTGATTCTCTACTAATTTTGGCCTAAGACCTCCAGTACCTTTTCAACCATCAGGTTGCCTGAAGAGCTAAAAATGCTAGACGCATCACTGTTCACACATTTATAACTGTCATTCCTATTGTCTTCAGGATGTGAAACAGAATTATACCATGTGAGGTTCACAGTCCTAATTCCATCACCCCCAAATCACTGCAAAACATTATTTTATCCTTTCAAAAATGTATTTTATCTTAGTGTATAGCTGTTGATTTACAACGTTGGGTAGCTACTGAGAAGAGTGTCTGGAACTATGGACTTAATGCCTGGGTGCTGAGGAGGCAGGGAAAAGGAGAATGGTGTTGGACTCTGAAAGGGCCGTTTTCACCAAACCCTCTGGAAGGGCATTTACAGCAACATTTTGCATCCATATTCTGAAGTTTCACATTAAAGCTGGAGGAGAGACCATTTTGTTTCTACTTGGAACACAGATTGATTTAGCCCCTGGAGAATGCCAGTCTTCTCAGCCTCGTCTGCCACCAGGATGACTTCCCAATATTAGTAGCAGCCAAAAGGTGTGGCACGAACCACCAGAGGCTGATATCTGGTGGGAGCACACGGTGGACCTGATGTCCAGCAGCAACAGCACCAAAGGGGCCTAAAGCAGGAGAGACTGCGAAAGTGCCCAGGCCACACGGCCACTGGTGGGCCTCACCCTTGGCCATGTGAAGATTCAGGGGCTCTTCTAGAAATGCTCCAAGGATACCTCACTGCAGGTGGAAGTCAAGTGGGAGTGGATGGGAACATTCATAGCGGTGGACTTTCTCTCTTTTAGGGTCATAGCATTTACGACCTCCAGGCTGTGAAACTCAAGGAATCACAGATTATACCCATGTTGTTATGCAGTGAATTAATTCTCTTCAGAACTGAAGGGACTCTAATAAATGTGTCTACTTATGTGAATTGTTTCTGCACTTTCAGACTATTATGGAGGGATACTTGCCATGAGGAAGGGCATTGTCCTGTATGTTTCTTTTGAACATCATTTAGCCTGTTTTCTCCCATTAATTTCCATTCTGTGCATGTGTCAAAAGCAGGATAGAAAATGGCCATTCATATTTTGGCCCACTATTTGAAACTAATGTTTCTAATAATCACCCTGTCTAACACAAGGTTCATATTAAAATTTTCTCAAAACATGGTTCTAAGACTTGTTTTCTTTTGAAATACTCACAGATATGAGCTTTGAGTCTTTTGTGATAAAAATAGACAGATGTTTTTAAACTATATTTAGAAGACACCTACCACCAAGAACTTGGAAACAGAAGAAATAAGACTGCCTTTGAGACATTAAATTAGCAAAGCTCACCCAACCCTTTTTGAGAACCAATGCAAGAATTTGCCTGCAATTATGTATCTCTATAATTTAGACTCCAGTCAGAATGATTAGGAAATTTCTCAGGGACCAGGGGCTACAATAAGAATGTAGTTTAATAAGAAACAACTTAACCAACTGTGTCAAACCCTATTTGGGGAGTGACAGAAGAGCTCTCTAGTTTCCTGATTATCTATCCAGCCTTGGGATTAAAATTCTCATTTAATTCTTCCAACATCTTTGATAGGTAGGCATTATCATACCCGTTTTACAGATGAAGAAACAGAGCCTCCAAGGGATTATTTTACTCCCCCAAGTTGATTTTTCTAAGAGACAGGTCCAGAATTTTGATTCAAGTCTGCCTGAATCAGAGAGTTTGGGTTATCAAATGCTAAGGCTATCTGTGTTATCAAACGCCAAGGCTATCTGTAAGCCTTCCCTAGTGGCTCAGATGGTAAAGAAGCCGTCTGCAATGTGGGAGACCTGGGTTCAATCCCTGGGTTGGGAAGATCCCCTGGAGAAGGGCATGACAACCCACTCTAGTATTCTTGCCTGGAGAACCCCCATGGGCAGAGGAGCCTGGTGGGCTACAGTCTACGGAGTCGCAAAGAGTTGGCCATGACTAGGCAACTAACCACAGCACAAGCCTATCTGTATTGGAATCCCCTAAACAAGATTCCTGTGTCACCCCCATTATACTTCAGTTGATCTTAGGGTAGAAAGGGTGTGGAAGATTAAAGGACTTAACATTTCAAAGCTTAGTAAGACATTTTGCTGCTCAATCAGGCTTGGGAACCACTAACCCACAGTTTGCAAAATAAACCATACCCATTTGGTGAGTAGTGCCTGTCCAGCCTGGAAGGGGTCTATACTTCCAATATAGAGCTGACATCTCTAAATGCTCATGATACCCTGACACTACTAAACCCTCCTGCTTGATAATGAATTCCCTTTGCTCTGGTTCTAGTTCAAACCTTGTGAAAACTTAGTAGCTTGTCTTCTGGGAAGGGGTGTTGACATGCCAATTCAAACATTCTAACATTTCAGCCCTTTTTATTAAGTTAAATTCAGTAGTCTCTGTGAGTGTGCTTATTGTGCATTCTCAATGTCCACACAATTTGTGTGACAAAAAGATCAGCCTGTAACTTTGAGGGCCAGACCTTGGACCTCCATGTATTCCAAAAAGCAAACGCCGCCTTGAGTGTATATTTAGGGGCAGCCCTCTCCTGGTGTTGCACAACCCTGCTCTCGGGGGCATAGGCAAGCTTTCCATTTATCCTTGCCACTGTTGGTGTTAGAATATGGTGAGGATAAAGGTCATCCCTCCTTTTGTCAACAAATGAAAAAGAATTTTTTCCAGTTTGCTTGTTTGGTCGCTAAGTCACATCTGACTCTTTTGTGACCCTAGGGACTGTAGCTGGCCAGACTCCTCTGTCCATGGGATTTTCCAGGCAAGAATACTGGAGTGCGTTGCCATTTCCTTCTCCAAGGGATCTTCCTGACCCAGGGATCAAAACTGCACCTCCTGCATTAGCAGGCAGTTTCTTTACCACTGAGCCAAATATTTACAAATAGGAGAGTTGGACCATAAAGAAGGCTGAACACTAAATAATTGATGCTTCAGAATTGTGGTGCTTGAGAAGACTCTTGAAAGTCCCTTGGACAGCAAGGAGATCAAACCAGTCAATCCCAAAGGGAATCAAACCTAAATGTTCACTGGAAGGACTGATGCTAAATCTCTAATACTTTGGCCACCTGATTTGAAGAGCTGATTCATTGGAAAAGATTCATGGAAAAGATTGAGGGCAGGAGGAGAAGAGGGTGACAGAAGATGAGATGGTTGGATGGCATCAACTGACTCAACGGACATGAGTGAGTTTGAGCAAACGCCAGGAGATAGTGAAGGACAGAGAAGCCTGGTGTGCTGTAGGCCATGGGGTTGCAAAGAGTGGGACATGACTTAATGACTGAACAACAACAATAAACTAGATAACAGTTTACACAGACTTCCTCAAATAAGTGCAGTTAAGTTGCTGCTTGTTTATATGTAGTCTTATCTGACTTAGCCTGGCTCCGTAAGATTTGCCCATTCTGACAAGAGTCCTGGATGGGGAGATGTGGGCTTACAGAAAAGTTCTTAGTTAATTGTCACAGATGGTCAGTAACACAGAGTATGTTGTGTCTTACCAATTTAACTCTGAAATGACAGTATTTTCTCTATCTTTAAGTTATGGGACATGGGGTACTCCACTATTGCTTGATTTTAGCGTCTGTCTGCAATGCGAGAGATCTGGGTTCGATCCCTGGGTCGGGAAGATCTTCTGGAGAAGGAAATGGCAACCCATTCCAGTATTCTTGCCTGGAGAATCTCATGGACAGAGGAGCCTGGTGGGCTGCAGTCCACGGGATCACAAAGAGTCGGACGCGACTGAGTGACTTCACTTTCACTTTCACTTTCAATGTATATTAAAGACTTGAAAATATTTATCCTAAAACTTTTGCATTCCAATCACCTATGACAAAAAGAAAAAAAAAAAGGACTTTTATTCTTTTTTGGTGTTAGTTCTAGAAGGTCTAGTAGGTCTTCATAGAACCAGTCAACTTCACCTTCTTTGGCATCAGTGGTTAGGGCATAGACTTAGATTATTGTGATGTAGAATAGTTTGCCCTGGAAATGAACAGAGAACATTCTGTTATTTTTGAGATTGTACCAAGTGCTGCATTTCCAACTCTTGTTGACTATGAGGGCTACTCTATTTCTTCTAAGGGATTCTTGCCCTCAGTAGTAGATATAATGGTCATCTGAATTAAATTCACTGTCCATTTTAGTTCATTAATTCTTAAGATGTCGATGTTCACTCTTGCCATCTCCCGCTTGACCACATCCCATTTACCTTGATTCATGGACCTAACATTCCAGGTTCCTATGCAATATTGTTCTTTACAACATCCTACTTTACTTTTGCCACCAGACACACCCACAACTGAGTGTCATTTCCACTTTGATCCAGCTGCTTCGTTCTTTCTGGAGCTATAAGTAATTGCCCTCCACTGTTCCCCTGCAGAATATTGAACACCTTCTT
Organism: Oryx dammah; assembly: GCF_014754425.2. Taxonomy (NCBI): domain Eukaryota; kingdom Metazoa; phylum Chordata; class Mammalia; order Artiodactyla; family Bovidae; genus Oryx; species Oryx dammah. The sequence continues at coordinate 50,114,080 of NW_024070204.1, read as the reverse complement.
ACCTGGTGGGGGGTGGCGCCTGCTTGTTTTCTGGTGTCATATCTTTTGCATCTTCATGCTGCTCGTGGGGTTCTTGCCCCAAGAATACTGGAGTATCCTCATTCCCTCCTCCAGTGGTGCACATTTTGTCGGAACTTTTCACTCTGGCCTGTCTTGGATGGCTCTGCATGGCATGGCTCACAGCTTCACTGAGTTAACCAAGCCCCTTCACAACAAAGCTGTGATCCATGAAGGGGACGTAAATTTGAGCAAATTCTGGGAGATAGTGGAGGACAAGGGAGCCTGGCCTGCTACAGTCTCTGGGTTGCAAAGAGTCAGACATGACTTAGTGACTGAACAACAACAACCCTGACACTAAGAGGTAAACTCATATCAAAGTTTTGTAGAAATTTTAACAATATTAAATTGTAGCTGATAAATGGGCTAGAAGGGTAATTGTTAGAAAGTGTAGTTATAAGTAGTACTTATTAGGGTTATCAATGAAAATTTTATTCTTGTCTGTCTTTGGTGGAATCACTTAGGTTTGTTTTGGTGTTAGCATCAACAAGAACCAAAATCTCAAAACAATGTTAAGCTGTTCTCAAGTGTGGAAAATGATCAGATCCTTTAGGCAAAGCAAATGTTTGATGAGCAAAGAAGAAACCAATGACATGATATTTTCAAGAGGTGGATTCAACTCTATACAGAAAGTCAGAATGAGCAGAAGATGAACAGGAAGCTGTCTCTTTCCTTAACGCACTGGTTCCTTGGCAGCCCCCATGTGGGAGGCCAGCTTTCACTCATGACCCTTCCTTGCATTCTTCCCTTTGAGCCAGGACTGAGCCAAGGTTGTGGAGTTGCTGGGCATGAAGAAGCAGGGCTGGAAGGAGAGGGAAGTTGAGCATTGACAACTGTCTTCAGCAACTAGGGTAACTTCCAAGCACCAAATCACCTGAGATCTTTCTATTTGAATGAGGATTTGGGGGTTATTAAAAGGGTTTTTACTCTACGCCTACTTATAGCCTTTTTAAAAGAAATACATGTAGGTTATAGAATTTAAAAAATATATTTCCAGAAGAGAGGAAAGGCTATGATGAACATTACTTTAGAGCAATAGGATATAACCTCTAGACTCACATTGTATGGCTGAACATTCTCAATACTGGACTTCTGCATTTTATTAGACTAAATCGTAGTTCAGTTTTCCTGATGAACTATATTTTAGTATCATCAAGATCAAGAAGCATAGGATTGGCAAACTACTGCTGTAAGGTCCAGATATAATCTGTGGCCTACTTTTGTAAATAAAGTTTTATTATAACACAGCCACGCCCATTTGGTCAGATTGTCTGTGGCTGCTTTGGTGTTACAATGGGCAATCTGTGATAGAGACCATATGACCCACAAAGGCTCAGGTGTTTACTATTTGGCCCTTTACAGAAAACATTGTCAAGTCCTTAATATGATGTTTTAAAAAATGGAGGTACGAAATATGCCTTCTCCACAAAATAATCGGAGAAGGCAATGGCACCCCACTCCAGTACTCTTGCTTGGAAAATCCCATGGACAGAGGAGCCTGGTAGGCTGTAGTCCATGGGGTTGCTAAGAGTCAGACACAACTGAGCGACTTCACTTTCACTTTTCACTTTCATGCATTGGAGAAGGAAATGGCAACCCACTCCAGTGTTCTTGCCTGGAGAATCCCAGGGACGGGGGAGCCTGGTGGGCTGCCGTTTATGGGGTTGCATAGAGTTGGACATGACTGAAGCGACTTAGCAGCAACAGCAGCACAAAATAATTATCCTTTTTACCATAAAGCTGAAAACAGTACAGCAAAAAATTATCACTAGTACTGAAACCTGGGGCACTTAGAAGTGCCATACGAATACAAGGAACAAAAGACTGTAATGACCAGCTTGGTTCTTTTATTTCTTTCGCAGTAAATTATAAGTTTGAAGGATTCAAAAGCACTTCACAGTGGTTTCACAGGATACATTTTGAACTCTCAGCTTTACATCCAGTGTCTATTTCTGAGAATGTGCTGAGGAAATTGTAATAAGGGAATATTCAAAGAATAATGGAGACACTGGTTAGAAACTATTCAGCTAAGATATCTATATCCCCACGTTTACAGCAGCATTATTCACAATAGCCAGGACATGGACACAACCTAAGCGCCTGTCAATGGATGAATGGATAAAGAAGATGTAGTGTGTGTGTGTATAATTATTCATCTTTAGAAAAGAAAGAACTCCTGCTATTTGCACCAGCTTGGATGGATGAACCTGGAGGGCTTTATAAGCCAGAGAAATAATATTGCATGGTATCATGTGTAGAATTTTTTTAAAAAATTCAGCTTATATAAATAGAGTGGAAAAGTGGTTGCCAGAGGCTAGGGTTGGGAGAGATTGTAGAGGTTTGTGAAAGGGTACAAACTTTCAGTTACAAAATGAATAAGGTCTGAGGATCTAGTGTGTACCATGGAGAGTGTAGTTGATAATCCTGTATTGTATAATTAAATTTTCTAAGAGGGTAGAACTTAAATGCTCTCTCACTCAGTCATACACACAGGTATACACAGACAGGTAAATATGAAAGGTGATGGGTGTGTTAATCAACTACATGAGAGAAAGCTTTCACAATATGTATATATATCAAATCATACTGCAACCTTTCTTATAATTTTGTCAGTTATGTCTCATTAAAACTGAGGAAATTGTTCAACCTGTTTTAAAGAAACAAGATTCAAACTGATATTCCACAAATGTAAGTACGTCATCTGAAGAATGTGAATAGATTTTTCCTAATTAATTTGGACCCTTCTGTTCTTGATTGAGACTTTAGTGACACCAAAGTAAGAGAAAAGATTGTTTTAATAACATGAAGAGTTTCATTCATTCCACAAAAGTGCACTAGTGGGAATTGATGGTGCCACAGGCACTGACCCAGGCACTTGAACTGTAACTTCACAGAAGAAAGAGTTCCCTGTGAAAAGTGGAAATGCACCTGGCCCCGTATGCCTGGGAGATGGCCAGGAATTAGCCATGATTTGCAGAGGGATGGCCTGTCAACACATTCTCCCACTTGTGAGTCCAGACATCTACCACCCAGAGAGATTTAAGAGGATCTGTGAGTTAATGTTTACCAATTGCTTTAACATCCCAGGATTAAAAAGGGCACATCAGAAAGAAGTGGCCGTGCTGGAATTTGGAGGCTGTTCAAAAATTCAGCCTGGCAAGTCTAATGGTTTGTTTTCAACATTTATTTAACCTCCTTCTGCTATCAAGAAACCCGAGAGTGCCCTGAGGAAGTTTATATCGAAGGAAATGGAGAAAATGTACATTGTTTTTGAGTGTTTTGTTAAGGCTTCTGGACGGCAAAGAGAGTGTGTTTTATAATTATGCACATTTGCCCAGTCTGAGGAGATGCCGTAAGCATACGTCTTTGAGCCAACCAAATTGGAGTACCACGCAATGCCTCCTTAGGAAAGTAAATATCATTAGAGCACTTGAAATAATCTCAAGTCTGTCCATGAAATAGCTATAAATGAACTGGGCTTCTGTTCAACATAGGCCAGCAAAGAGAACATGCCGGGGGAAATGTTTTCGTCCACTCTGGAATGGCCAGCTGTCACCGAGTGCACAGAATTGCCGGATCTGTGGGAATAAGCAAAGAGTTCTGTTTTCCTCACAGAAACTCATTTCCCTGGGCTTCATATAGACAGTGGTGAGCTATGTTTACAAAGGGGTTTGCATGCAAAAGAAACACCCACTAGGGTAGGGGCAAGTATTCACCCCAGCAAGTCTTAGGAGCCACTTTACCCAGTTTGCTTTATAATAGAACCAGGTGAAACCACATTTCAGAGTGCCAGTTTGAAAGGCAAATATTTACTGGCACAAAAGTGTTCTTTAATTAGTATTTATGTCAGAGCCAGGGTGACATAAGTCGCTAATTATGCTGATACCAGAACAGGTTGAGATATTCTTGTATGTAAAAGAGAGAGGGGTAACAGGCATGCCTTGTGGATTTAGAGTATATGTGGTTTAATTTGACCCCAAATTAGTTTGGATTCTGTCTGGCCTGCATTTAAAATAGCCTTTATAGTAGTTAAGGAGACTGCACTAGCTTCTGTCTTGAATGGTAGGAATTTCAAACTGTATGCACGCATGCTCAGTCATTGCAGTTGTGTCTGACTCTTTGTGACCCTATGGACTGTAGCCTGCCAGGCTTCTCTGTACATGGGATTTTGCATGCAAGAATACTGGAATGGGTTGACATTTCCTCCTCCAGGGGATCTTCCTGAACCAGGAATTGAACCTGCATCTCCTGCGTTTCCTGCATTGCAGGCAGATTTTTTACCTCTCAGCCACCAAGGAAGCCCTCAAACTGTACACTGCATTGTTAATCTCTGAGTTTCATAAAGGTTATTTTTTTATCCCAACCTTGACTAGTGGAACTTTTGGACATCTCTCAGGAGCTGATTATCCCTAAGTGCTAAAATAAGTTTTTAAATAAAAATTGTGAAGGGAGGTATTTTTGTTTTCACCTAAGTTCAAATAATATTTCATTGAAATCTCAATTGTATGGTAAATGACTCAAAATACATGCACTACTTATAGCAGAGTCTGTTAATTAGTAAGAACTCAACTAGCCATATATACATTTTTCAAATATTTAAAGGAGGATTATTTATAATATGGTTTTTTAAAAAAGAGAGTCTAGGCCACATTGTCGGTTTTTCTCATTGCCAATGGTGATAGTTAATTCTTGCATACCATGTTATGTTCCCCTTCTTATTCTAAACACTTACCATGTAGTACTGAGTATCTATTTATTTCTCAGGCAGCTCTCTGAGATGGGTACCAGTAGTCCTCCCACATGCTCTGATGAAGAGGCCGAGGACTGAACTTCCAGAAATTTGCCTAGGCTCACTGACTAGTAAGCAGCACGACTGAGATGGGAACCCAGAGAATCTATGCACTTTATACTTTGCTGTTCTTCCAGTTCAAGAAGTCTAACGTTTCTAGGTACTACAGTAAAGCCATGCCCTGTAAATTCTTTCTCCATTCTGCTAAACACTTATTGTTGAAGTGAAGTGAAGCGAAGTCGCTCAGTCGTGTCCAACTCTTTGTGACCCCATGGACTGTAGCCTAACAGGCTTCTCCGTCCATGGGATTCTCCAGGCAAGAACACTGGAGTGGGTTACCATTTCCTTCTCCAGGGGATCTTCCTGACCCAGGGATCAAACCCGGGTCTCCCGCATCAGAGGCAGATGCTTTACCCACTGAGCCACCAGGGACTATGATACAATTATGGTAGGTGTTTATTACAGGGGTCCACAGATCCTGAATTCCTTTTGAATCAGTAACAGGCTGTGTCGTATTTACTGTGATATTCACATTTGAGAGGGTAGTCAAGAGAGAGCATCATAGAATTAATTTATTAAATTTTTTATGAACTAGGACTCCCTACCCTTTCAGCAGGCCAGATCATGCTGATACATTATGAGAACAGGATAATTGTGGAACTCACTTTCAGACTAAGTTTTAACCTCACAAGAAGCACAGATTTGATAACTACTGATGAAGGATCTTTCTGGCCTCAGTAGTACTGCATGTTTATTTTCAAAGCTGTTTGATCACTGGTGTATTTCTGGAATCTTCTCCTAAGTGAACTGGTTCTCATTTCTCTGTTAAGAACTTTCTGTTTAACTTCTAGCAACTTGGGTGACTGAGACCTGTAACATGTCCATTGATGACTTTGAAGTACTTACAGACTTTTGTATGCATATATTTGCACTATCTATGCATTTTATATTCTCTGCCGATTTCAGAACAGAGTGTGTGCCCCCAAATGGTACTAATTCAGCCAATTTTTATAATGTAGATATTAAACTATTGTTTAACAGCAAAGGAGAAAGCTTTCACATTATTCATTTATTTCTATTTGTAGTTTTATTTCAACTGTAAGATTTACTTCCAAAGCACCTGAGTCTCTTTGGACACAAGATGAGGTATGTGCTAGCCATACAATACCAGACTAAGCTGATCTGATTTCTCATCTTTTCTAATATGATGGCGGTAGAGTAAGATTTTCTAAGAAGGGCAGTGAAATATTCTATAGGCTGTGGGAAAGGGTTAGGTGTCTTAATTATCACTGATTTGAATAGTGTTGTCCTTTTCTGGAGAAGGCAATGGCACCCCACTCCAGTACTCTTGCCTGGAAAATCCCATGGATGGAGGAGCCTGGTGGGCTGCAGTCCATGAGGTCTCTAAGAGTTGGACACAACTGAGGGAGTTCACTTTCCCTTTTCACTTTCATGCATTGGAGAAGGAAATGGCAACCCACTCCAGTGTTCTTGTCTAGAGAATCCCAGGGACAGAGGAGCCTGGTAGGAGGCTGTCTATGGGGTCGCACAGAGTCGGATATGACTGAAGCGACTTAGCAGCAGCAGTCCTTTTCTGAGTTTAGGATAGACGTTCAATCTACACTGTAGACTCATGTGCATAAATCTTGGGCCACAAGCTTTTATTTGTAAAGGCCATTTAACATCTCATTTTCTATTTTTAGCCATAATCCCACAGGACTGACAGGACTTTTAGACCAAAAGTTCTTTTCATGGATTTTCCCACCTTCATTCCTGCACTAAAATCAATCTAGACACCTTAGACAGCTTGTTTATTATATTAGGGGTCTTCTGTTTCCAGTGGTGCCCAAGCAACCCTCTTCTTATTTCTTCCCTGACCCCAAGGAGAAGAACCACCTTTTAATTTAATGAGGAAACTATCATTTCTTTAGATCAAGAGATTTTGCAATTGTTGTTCTGTGTTTTTAAGAAAATAATTTTCCTTCACATAACTTTATATGTATCTGTAAAAGCCTGGCCCTTTGGAAAACAAAAGTCATTTCCAATTTGAACTGCAGGTGGTGAGGGTGAGGGAAAGTTTACAAATAGAAAGCAGAAAGTCCAAGGGGAACAACATAATGTTTCAAATGTTATCCTGTTCTGTGTGCTGATGGCCAGTGGAGTGTGGGGGTTCAGACGATAGACTCTGAAGTCTGACTGGCTGGTTTAAGTCTCAGTTCTTCCACTTATTAATTGAATTGCCTTGAGTAAGTTACTAGATCTAACTAGAACCTGTGCTTTGGTTTTCTCAGTTGTAACATGGGGATGCTGCCAATAGTACCTGGCTCATGATTATTGTGACCATTAATATGTGAGCTAAAAGACATAAAGTGCTGAGAACAGTGCCTAGCAATGTAAGTGGCACATAGTAGTAGTGTTAGTCACTCAGTTGTGTCTGACCCTTTGCGATCCCATGGACTGTAGCCTGCCAGGCTCCTTTGTCCATGAAATTCTCCAGGCAAGAACATTGGAGTGGGTAGCCATTCTCTTCTCAAGGGTATCTTTCCCACCAGGGATCAAACCTGGGTCTCCTGCATTACAGGCAGATTCTTAACCATCTATTGCCTATACAAACAAAAAATTCAACTTGTAAAATTTGAAGTGAAGTCAAATGAAAGTCACTCAGTCATGTCTGACTCTTTGCAATCCCATGGACTATACAGACCACAGAATTCTCCAGGCCATAATACTGGAGAGGGCAGCCCTTCCCGTCTCCAGAGGATCTTCCCAACCCAGGACTGAACCCAAGGTCTCCCGCATTGCAGGCGGATTCTTTGCCAGCTGAGCCACAAGGGAAGCCCATATAATGAATGTTACATGTATGTTTTAAAAGCACATGTATATGGAATATATACTTAGACTCCAGAAAGATTTATTTAAGGTTCAGGAAAAGCAGGAGCTTTTGGCTGAAGGCTCAAGGCTGTCACATTTAACAAATACTTAATTCTTCTTAAGGAACAGAGAACAGTCTTATTATTATCTCTCATGAGGAAATGTATTTTATGGGAAGCAAAGCTTTGAGAAACAAAAAAATCCTCAATAATAAGTTTAATCATGTGCACACCATGAGACTTATTGAAAGGAAATGGCATAAGTACATTGTATCTAATAAAGGAATTAGCTAAAGTGATACATTTTGTGTTATAGTAATAAAAATTTCAGATATTACTTGACTACTTCATGGTTTTTAGGCACAAGGCATGGTAGGAAAGAATCCTTCAACAGGAAAATTATTTTGCTTTATGGTTTTCTGTCAAATATTTATATAGTTTTTATTAAAATAAAAGTTATTCTTTTATAAACACTTCATTGAGCATTTTTAAACAATTTAATTCTAAAAGTTTTGTGTTACTTTAAAAACTTTACCTGCTATTCCCCCATCCAGTTTTATTGAAATGTAATTGACATATAACATTGTATTAGTTTAAGGTGTACAACATAATGATTTGAATTGTATATATTGCAAAATTATCCCAATAAATATCATGGATATAGTGGGTAATATCTATCATCTCATATGACTATAAATTGTTTTCTTGTGAGAAATTAAGATCTACATACATGACAACTTATAAATATATCAGTTCACTGCAGTTTAGTCGCTCAGTTGTATCCGACTCTTTGAGACCCCGGAAATCGCTGCATGCCAGGCCTCCCTGTCCATCACCAACACCTGGAGTTCATTCAAACTCTTGTCCATCAAGTCGGTGATGCCATCCAGCCATCTCATCCTCTGTCGTCCCCTTCTCTTTCTGCCCCCAATCCCTCCCAGCATCAGAGTCTTTTCCAATGAGTCAACTCTTCACATGAGGTGGCCAAAGTATTGGAGTTTCAGCTTTAACATCAGTCCTTCCAAAGAAACCCCAGGGCTGATCTCCTTCAGAATGGACTGGTTGGATCTCCTTGCAGTCCAAGAGACTCTCAAGAGGCTTCTCCAACACCACAGTTGAAAAGCATCAATTTTACAGTGCTCAGCTTTCTTCACAGTCCAACTCTCACATCCATACATGACCACAGGAAAAACCATAGCCTTGACTAGACAGACCTTAGTTGGCAAAGTAATGTCTCTGCTTTTGAATATATTATCTAGGTTGGTCATAACTTTTCTTCCAAGGAGTAAGCGTCTTTTAATTTCATGGCTGCAGTCACCATCTGCAGTGATTTTGGAGCCCAAAAAAATAAAGTCTGACACTGTTTCCACTGTTTCCCCATCTATTTCCCATGAAGTGATGGGACCAGATGCCATGATCTTTGGTTTCTGAATGTTGAGCTTTAACCCAACTTTTTCACTCTCCTCTTTCACTTTCATCAAGAGGTTTTTTAGTTCCTCTTCACTTTCTGCCATAAGAGTGGTGTCATCTGCATATCTAAGGTGATTGATATTTCTCCTGGCAATCTTGATTCCAGCTTGTGTTTCTTCCAGCCCAGCGTTTCTCATGATGTACTCTGCATAGAAGTTAAATAAGCAGGGTGACAGTATACAGCCTTGATGTACTCCTTTTCCTATTTGGAACCAGTCTGTTGTTCCATGTCCAGTTCTAACTGTTGCTTCCTGACCTGCATATAGGTTTCTCGAGAGGCAGGTCAGGTGCTCTGGTATTCCCATCTCTTTCAGAATTGTCCACATTTTATTGTGATCCACACAGTTAAAGGCTTTGGCATAGTCAATAAAGCAGAAATAGATGTTTTTCTGGAACCCTCTTGCTTTTTCCATTATCCAGCAGAAGTCGACAATTGGATCTTTGGTTCCTCTGCCTTTTCTGAAACCAGCTTGAACATCTCGAAGTTCATGGCTCATGTATTGCTGAAGCCTGGCTTGGAGAATTTTGAGCATTACTTTACTAGAGTGTGAGATGAGTGCGATTGTGTGGTAGTTTGAACATTCTTTGGCACTGCCTTTCTTTGGGATTGAAATGATAACTGACTTTCTCCAGTCCTATGGCCACTGCTGAGTTTTCTAAATTTGCTGGCATATTGAGTGCAGCACTTGCACAGAATCATCTTCCAGGATTTGAAATAGCTCAGCTAGAATTCCATCACCTCCACTAGCTTTGTTCGTACTGATGCTTTCTCAGGCCCGCTTGACTTCACATTCCAGGATGTCTGGCTCTAGGTGAGTGATCACACCATCATGATTATCTGGGTCATGAAGATCTTTTTTGTACAGTTCTTCTGTGTATTCTTGCCACCTCTTAATATTTTCTGCTTCTGTTAGGTCCATACCATTTCTGTCCTTTTTTGAGCCCATCTTTGCATGAAATGTTCCCTTGGTATCTCTGATTTTCTTGAAAAGATCTCTAGTCTTTCCCATTCTATTGTTTTCCTCTGTTTCTTTACATTAATCACTGAGGAAGTCTTTCTTATCTCTCCTTGCTATTCTTTGGAACTCTGCATTCAGATGCTTATATCTTTCCTTTTCTCCTTTGCTTTTTGCTTCTCTTCTTTTCACAGCTATTTGTAAGACCTCCTCAGACTGCAATTTTGGTTTTTTGCATTTCTTTTCCATGGGGATGGTCTTGATCCCTGTCTCCTGTACAATGTCACACACCTCTGTCCATAATTCTTAAGGCACTCTATCTATCAGATCTAGTCCCTTAAATCTATTTCTCACTTCCACTGTATAATCATAAGGAATTTTATTTAGGTCATACCTGAATGGTCAAGTGGTTTTCCCCACTTTTTCAATTTAAGTCTGAATTTGGCAATAAGGAGTTTGTGATCCGAGCCATAGTCAGCTCCGGTCTTCTTTTTGCTGACTGTATAGAGCTTCTTCATCTTTGGCTGCAAAGAATATAATCAATCTGATTTCAGTGTTGACCATCTGGTGATGTCCATGTGTAGAGTCTTCTCTTGTGTTGTTGGAAGAGGGTGTTTACTATGACCAGTGTGTTCTCTTGGCAAAACTCTATTAGGCTTTGCCCTACTTCATTCCGTAATCCAAGGCCAAATTTGCCTGTTACTCTAGGTGTTTCTTGACTTCCTACTTTTGTATTCCAGTCCTCTATAATGAAAAGGACATCTTTTTTGGGTGTTAGTTCTAAAAGGTTCTTGTCGGTCTTCAAAGAACTGTTCAACTTCAGCTTCTTCAGTATTACTGGTTGGGGCATAGGCTTGTATTACCATGATACTAAATCATTTGCCTTGGAAACGAACAGAGATCATTCTGTCATTTTTGAGATTGCATCCAAGTACTGCATTTCAGACTCTTTTGTTGACCATGATGGCTACTCCATTTCTTCTGAGGGATTCCTGCCCACAGTAGTAGATATAATGGTCATCTGAGTTAAATTCACCCATTCCAGTCCATTTTAGTTCACTGATTCCTAGAATGTCAATGTTCACTCTTGCCATCTCTTGTTTGACCACTTCCAATTTGCCTTGATTCATGGACCTAATATTCCAGCTTCCTATGCAATATTGCCCTTTACAGCATTGGACCTTGCTTCTCTCACCAGTCACATCCACAATTGGGTGTTGTTTTTGCTTTGGCTCCATCCCTTCATTCTTTCTGGAGTTATTTCTCCACTGATCTCCAGTAGCATATTGGGCACCTACTGACCTAGGGAGTTCATTTTTCAGTGTCTACCTTTTTGCCTTTTCATACTGTTCATGGGATTCTCGAGGCAAGAATATTGAAGTGGTTTGCCATTCCTTTCTCCAGTGGACCACATTCTGTCAGACCTCTCCACCATGACCCTCCCGTCCTGGGTGGCCCCACATGGCATGGCTTAGTTTCATTGAGTTAGACAAGGCTGTGGTCCATGTGATCATATTGGCTAGTTTTCTGTGATTATGGTTTCAGTGTGTCAGCCTTCTGATGCCCTCTCGCAACACCTATCATCTTACTTGGGTTTCTCTCACCTTGGACGTGGGGTATCTCTCACGGCTGCTCCAGCAAAGCACAGCCACTGCCGCGGCTCCTTACCTTGGACGAGTGTTATCTCCTCACGGCCGCCCCTCCTGACCTTGTGCCTGGATTAGCTCCTCTTGGCCCTCTTGTGCCCACGCAGCCACCACTCCTTGGATGTGGGGTTGCTCCTCTCAGCTGCCACTCCTGACTTCGGGCATGCGGTATCTCATCTCGGCCACTGCCCTGACCTCTGGTGTGTTGTAGCTCGTCTTGGCCACCACTATATAGTACAGTATTAAATAGTCACTATGCTACATAATGACCTCGTACATTACATCCTCAGAACTTATCTTATAATTAGAAATTTGTACCTTTTGACTGTCTTCAATTTCCCCCATCCTCACCTCCTGTGGCAACCACCATATAGCTTTCATTATTATTTAATACGTTACAGCTGCTGCTGCTAAGTCGCTTCAGTTGTGTCCAACTCCGTGCGACCCAATAGACGGCAGCCTAACAGGCTCTGCCATCCCTGGGATTCTCCAGGAAATAACACTGAAGAGGGTTGCCATTTCCTTCTCCAATGCATGAAAGTGAAAAGTGAAAGTGAAGTCACTTCAGTCAGGTCTGACTCTTTGCGACCCCATGGACTGCAGCCTACCAGGCTCCTCCGTCCATGGGATTTGCCAGGCAAGAGTACTGGAGTGGGTTGCTATTGCCTTCTCTGGAAAAATGGTCAGATCTCACTAAAAATCCTTAGTATACTAGGACTCTGAACTAGATAAGTTAGCTTGTTTGACGTTACCTAGTTACTGAGTGACAGGTGCTGTGTTTGCATAAGAAAAGCTAGCTCTTAAATCACAGACTCTGGAAGACAAAGGTTCAGGCTGAATCTCACCTGTGACGAACAGTTCAATTTAACGGTTCTGAGCAAAATGTGGGTATTATATATACATTTTTCAGACTAAATACCATATATGAAGCAACTGTTACATAAGCAGATAACAGGTGCCTGATGGGGTTTCCCTGGTGGCTCAGCAGGTAAGGGATCCACCTGCAATGCGGAAGACACAAGAGACGTGGGTTTGATCTCTCGGTCACAAAGATCCTCTGGAGGAGGAAAACGGCAACCCATTCCAGTATTCTTACCTGAAAAAATCCCATGGACAGAGGAGCCTGGCAGGCTATCATCCACAGGGTCACAAAAGACACAACTGAGCAACTGATGCACACGCTGCACAGGTGCCTGATAAAATATAGCTACCCAGGCAAATATTTTGTGTAGATATAACCTAGGTTGTTTGTGTTTTGCTTATACTGAAAGAACTTGTTGGATGATGTTTCTCATGGTGGGGGTGGAGGGTGTGTGTGTGCACTTTGGCTGGAAACATAAATGAGAGTACTAAGACATATATCCCAATATCAGCTTAAGGGATATTTTACAGAAATTGAGGGATGGGGAATTACAGAGACGACAGATACTATCCTGCAAGCTGAATGAATCTCTATAAATAATTTCTTTGGAATTTTATGGATCTTAAAGAATCTGACTTTTTGGATTCAGTTTGTTATTCATTTGATAATGTGAGCCAATCCTGTGTGTTGCCCTGACAACGAATTTTAGTAACATAAAGAAGTGCTAGCTGCTAATTGGTATTCAGAGTTAGTAGCTGGTGTCCTTGCTCTGTTTCCATGGTAACCTAGCTGTCACGTTCTCATCTCTAGCACGGCGTTGAGATTTCCTATGTGTGTCTTAATCCACATTGTCCACAGCCTTTGGCACAGTGTTTTACTTTTTTAATATCTCTAACGTGATCACTTTTGAGCTATTAGCACCATTGCTAAAAAACAGTTGCTCTCCTGAAGTCAATTTCATCCTCCATACATTGCAAACTTCCATTTTGTGGCTTGTGTGCCTTGAGGTGTTTGTTTGGTTGTCTGTACAGAGAAAGTTTTGCATAACTCCATACTGTGTATGGAATATGGATATTTTAAATATGTAAAATAGGGCGCAACACTGAATAAATAAGGAATACTTTTTCAAGGATGTTTAGCTGAGGTTAGAGGTAATAAGGGAGAAGGAAATGGCAACCCACTCCAGTGTTCTTGCCTGGAGAATCCCAGGGACGGCGGAGCCTGGTGGGCTGCCGTCTATGGGGTCGCACAGAGTCGGACACGACTGAAGCAACTTAGCAGCAGCAGCAGAGGTGTTAAATATTGATTGGAGGCATAATTGCCAAATGAAAGAAATGAGGTCTAATGCAGGGGTCTTCAACCTCCAGGATCTAATGCTGGTGGAGCTGAGGTAATAATGATAGAAATAACATGCACAATAAAAGAAATCCACTTGAATCATCCCCAAACCATCCTGCCACTCCCTAGTCTACAGAAAAATTGTCTTTCACAAAACCAGTCCCTGGTGTCAAGACTTAGGGACCGCTGTTATTTTCTGTACTGAGATATATTCTTAAACTTTGGTTGGATAATGCAGAGATGTGTTGTATACCCATTTTCTAGCAATTTCCTATTAAATAGAAAGTAGGGAAAGACTAGAGATCTCTTCAAGAAAATTAGAGATACCAAGGGAACATTTCATGCAAAGATGGGCTCAATAAAGGACAGAAATGGTAGGGACCTAACAGAAGCAGAAGATATTAAGAAGAGGTGGCAAGAATACACAGAAGAACTGTACAAAACAGACCTTCATGACCCAGATAATCATGATGGTGTGATCACTCACCTAGAGCCAGACATCCTGGAATGTGAGGTCAAGTGGGCCTTAGAAAGCATCACTCTGAACAAAGCTAGTGAAGGTGATGGAATTCCAGCTGAGCTCTTTCAAATCCTGAAAGATGATGCACTGAAAGTGCTGCACTCAATATGCCAGCAAATTTGGAAAACTCAGCAGTGGCCACAGGACTGGAAAACGTCAGTTTTCATTGCAATCCCAAAGAAAGGCAATGCCAAAGAATACTCAAACTACTGAACAATCGCACTCATCTCACATGCTAGTAAAGTAATGCTCAAAATTCTCCAAGCCAGGCTTCAGCAATATGTGAACCGTGAACTTCCAGATGTTCAAGCTGGTTTCAGAAAAGGCAGAGGAACCAGAGATCAAATTGCCAACATCTGCTGGATCGTGGAAAAAGCAAGAGAGTTCCAGAAGAACATCTATTTCTGCTTTATTGACTATGCCAAAGCCTTTGACTGTGTGGATCACAATAAACTGTGTAAAATTCTGAAAGAGATGAGAATACCAGACCACCTGACCTGCCTCTCAAGAAACCTATATGCAGGTCAGGAAGCAACAGTTAGAACTGGACATGGAACAACAGACTGGTTCCAAATAGGAAAAGGAGTACATCAAGGCTGTATACTGTCACCCTGCTTATTTAACTTTTATGCAGAGTACATCATGAGAAACACTAGACTGGAAGAAGCACAAGCTGGAATCAAGATTGCCGGGAGAAATATCAATAACCTCAGATATGCAGATGACACCACTCTTATGGCAGAAAGTGAAGAGGAACTAAAAAGCCTCTTGAAGAAAGTGAAAGAGGAGAGTGAAAAAGTTGGCTTAACGCTCAACATTCAGAAAACGAAGATCATGGCATCTGGTCCCATCACTTCATGGGAAATAGATGGGGAAACAGTGCAAACAGTGTCAGACTTTATTTTTGGGGGCTCCAAAATCACTGCAGATGGTGATTGCAGCCAAGAAATTAAAAGACGCTTACTCCTTGGAAGGAAAGTTATGACCAACCTAGATAATATATTCAAAAGCAGAGACATTACCTTGCCGACTAAGGTCCATCTAGTCAAGGCTATGGTTTTTCCAGTGGTCATGTATGAATGTGAGAGTTGGACTGTGAAGAAAGCTGAGCACTGAAGAATTGATGCTTTTGAACTGTGGTGTTGGAGAAGACTCTTGAGAGTCCCTTGGACTGCAAGGAGATCCAACCAGTCCATTCTGAAGGAGATCAGCCCTGGGTGTTCTTTGGAAGGACTGATGCTGAAGCTGAAACTCCAATACTTTGGTCACCTCATGCAAAGAGATGACTCACTGGAAAAGACTGTGATGCTGGGAGGGATTGGGGGCAGGAGAAAAAGGGGACGACAGAGGATGAGATGGCTGGATGGCATCACCGACTCGATGGACGTGAGTTTGAGTGAACTCTGGGAGTTGGTGATGGACAGGGAGGCCTGGCATGCTGCGATTCCCGGGGTCTCAAAGAGTGGAAAAGACTGAGGGACTGTACTGAACTGAACTGAGGGCTCCTCTCCATTTCTCTCCCCATTTTTTCCTATTTAAACTGCAGCTACCTCTTTTCATTTGACTCTCACCAGTTTTGTTTTTCCAGTCCTCAAAGTTAAGGTAGCATTATTTTCCAATCATAACTAGTTAGCTTATTAGTCATAGTTAGTCTTCCTCATCATTACAAATATACTGACCCCATGATGGAGGCAAGGAAAATGGTCTGGGAAATAGCTATTAATCTTTTTATGGAGATATACATACTAGAAATAAAGGTAATTTTATATTCATTCAACACTGGTTTTAAATTCTGGATTTTTCATTTACTAGCCTTGTGGCCTATTAACCTTAGGTTTTAATTACAAATTGTAATGAATATGTAGGAGAACACCTTAATATTCCAAAGTATTGACAAAGAGCTTACAATGCCATCAGGAGGGGAGTTGCTGTTTAGATTCACTATTAATGACTTATTAGGTATTAATGGCTCATCATTGTTAAGAAGCTCCTGTGATGTGTCGATATTTCAAGTGGTTTTCTGTTAATGAGTCATTTGATCAGCCGTAATCCGGGAAGTTCATAGGAAAATATGCTTATACATATGTAACCCAAAGGCCGGCTTCTATAGATTCCTGGAAACACATGAAGTTAATTGATGAAATCAATTTGAAATTCCTGGAAACTCAGACAGCAAACTTCAAGACTATTACTGAGACCATTACAGGGGTCATTGTTGCAAGAATGATGATGTATTTCTTTTGATACAGTATCTTCCTTTATGCTTTTCAATCAATAGTTAAGTGGAAATATCCTTGGTATGCTTTGTTTCACAAAGCTTTTAAGTAGATTTTTGTTTTGTTTTGTTTTGTTTTAATAGAAAAATGTAGCAAAAAAGGCGGGGGGGGGGCGGAGAATGTATTTTTTAAAAAATATCTGGCCTATGTTTTGAGTTTCACACTCTAGACAGCAGATTATATGATTCATATGCATTTTATTGATGGCAAGTCCTCACATAATTATGAAGTCCAAATACTACCTCTTCAGACTTCTGTGTTTTAACTGAATACCACTAAGCAGCATAGCAGTGGCCTGAATGATCCACAAGATATTTTGGAGGAAAATTTTCCAATGAGTCCTAAGTCAATGGATCACTAAGTACAGTACGCTAAAGAAATGCTAATTGCACTTACAAACATATGCCCTGTGAACAGACGTGCACAGATGTACTTGCTAGAGATTTATCCGTACTTGGGGAAGAAACAAGAAGACAAAGATATTTTACATTTTTTCATGATGTCCTCTTCAATGTGTTTAGTTCAAAGCTGTCACAAATTCCAAATAAAGATAAGATGAATTGAGATGGGATAAAACTAAAAAGACTCCCTAGCAAATTAGGCTATTTCTCAACTCTTTGCAGTTAACTAAACAAACTGCAAGTGGACTATCTGGTCATATGACAACCCATATATAAGGGTGACCTTTCTGAAATCTGAAGCCACTCTTTTCTGCATTTTTGGCTTTGTTGCAATCTGTTTTTAAAATTACTGCTTAAAAGCAATAGCTGGATCTGTAGTCAAACGCTTTTTAATAATTGAAACCCAGGGACCTATTATGTTGATTCAAGCATTTGTTTTATTGAGAGCTAGGTAGTAGCCTGCTGAATAATTATGTTTTTTAAATAAATTAGTGAGGAGTTCGGTGATAGAGGTGAAGCAAAAACCTGCTGGGGATAAACAGGATGCTGACTTCCACAGGGAAAAGTTACTTGACAGCATTGTAAGACAAGAGTTGCAAATCTCACTCTCCAACTGTCTCACTTGCCTTTTTGACAAGGTACTCAGCTTCTGTACAATGGAACACCTAAAGAGTCACAGTGTACCTGGATGTGATTTTATGGCCATGTAAAACTGTACCAAAGTCACTCACTGTTGCTTTCATCCAGAACACTCTAGATAGGCCATTTCTGAAGCAGGTCTAAATTCTTAAACCTGCCAGTCACATTTGCATGGAAGTTTACCCCTCATGACAGCATAGAATCTCCCACCCTTTGAATATCTCTATCAACTAGAAAGATATGCATTTTTTCATTTCACTCTTCTCTGCTAATGTTTCATCATTTCCTTACATGTGCATCTATTTCAGGGAGGTCAATCAAAAACTATAAAGAAATGAAAAGGCTAAATGAGGTAGTTTAAATGGCCATTAAGTGTATCTAATTGTGATGAAGGAAAATTTGGAAACAGCTAATATTAAGGGAAAATAGTCATCCTTGAATTTTCAATTTAACATTTTAATGTATAGAAATATTCTAATCAAGATTATATATTTGACTCAAAATTTTATTTTCACATACTCTTAATTATGATACTTCAAATCATTAAATGTTATGAACATTTTTGGATGCCCATAATATATGTGGCACAGTGGGAATTTCTGTGGAAATACAAAGAGGAGGAGGAGTTGCAGTCCTTGATCTCAAGGAGCTTACAGGTTAACTAGTGTATCCCCTTATTTGAGGGCGGAATACCTTTTGCTGACAAATAAACCAATCCTTAAGTTGCTTTTTACGGGAATCTTTTGAGCATCTTTCTAATCCTTTACATTTTGCACCCTGTTTTATACTCTGTGTGGGGAAATTAATAAGATGGTGTCAGTCAGGCTGTCTCATGCCATGCTGTCACACACTCTTGCCTCATGTTCTGTAAACAATGACTAACAGCTAGGATCACTTGTAGCGCTGCACGTGTGTGTCACGGGGTACTCACGCGGTCGGGAGCTGCCTTGTGTGGTGTGCCTGCATGCACCTGAGAGCCCTGCCTGCTGCTGCACTGGGGCTGCTTATGAGCAACATTGCGAGGATGTTATACATGAGCTTAGTGTCATGGCTATGTTATTCCCACATTATGATTATGTTGTGGCTGCTGCTATTGCTGCTTCAGTCAGCCAGGAGAGAGCCGGTGTAGTGACTGCCATGCCAGCCAGGAGAGAATAAATGTGTCTGCAGTTCCTCGAGTCTCCTTCCAGCCTCTTTAGCTCGCACCTTGCCTACACTGGGTTCAGAGAACAGTGTGGACAGTGTGAACAGTAAGACAATTGGCGTCACGGACAGGACCAGCAGTACACTCTGAAAACACAAAATATCCACACACCTTCTCAACATACGTTGAGTGCCCAGCATGTGTGAGGCACTGGGCTCTGCCTTGGCTTTAGGGTGTAAGATATCCCTACCTTGCAGGAACACTCAATCTGTTTCCCAGAAATCAACTTGAGGAGGGGCATTTGGTGGTTTAGCATGAGTTGGATCCCTGTACACAGAGGATGTCCCATATTCCTCAGTACTTGGGGATAGATAACTAGGGTATGCAATTCTTGAAGGGAAGACAGGTATGTGCTTACAGCTTTATAGGCATAATTTTATGAAAGGCAGATATAAACTACACTTAAAGACAGAGAGTTAGATCATGGCATCTGGTCTGATCACTTCATGGGAAATAGATGGGGAAACAGTGGAAACAGTGTCAGACTTTATTTTGGGGGGGGCTCCAAAATCACTGCAGGTGGTGATTGCAGTCATGAAATTAAAAGACGCTTACTCCTTGGAAGGAAAGTTATGACCAACCTAGATAGCATATTCAAAAGCAGAGACATTACTTTGCCAACAAAGGTCCATCTAGTCAAGGCTATGGTTTTTCCAGTGGTCATGTATGGATGTGAGAGTTGGACTGTGAAGAAGGCTGAGCACTGAAGAATTGATGCTTTTGAACTGTGGTGTTGGAGAAGACTCTTGAGAGTCCTTTGGACTGCAAGGAGACCCAACCAGTCCATTCTGAAGGAGATCAGCCCTGGGTGTTCATTGGAAGGACTGATGCTAAAGCTGAAACTCCAATACTTTGGCCACCTCATGTGAAGAGTTGACTCATTGTAAGAGACTCTGATGCTGGGAGGGACTGGGGGCAGAAAGAGAAGGGGACGACAGAGGATGAGATGGCTGGATGGCATCACCGACTCGATGCACATGAGTTTGAGTGAACTGCGGGAGTTGGTGGTGGACAGGGAGGCCTGGTGTGCTGTGATTCATGGGGTCGCAAAGAGTCAGACACGACTGAGTGACTGAACTGGAGGAACTGGTAGAGGGTTTTCAGGGGAGGTGGAAGTGAATAAGAAACATGGAAGACTTCTGTAGAGCTGCTATTTTAGCAGGACATGAAAGATGAAAAACTGTTTACCAAACAAGAACAGAGGAAAGGATATTTCAGGCAGAGGGTGGAGAGGGTACATGAAGTCAGTTAGGAAACACTCAGTGAGTCTGAAGAGTAGATGTTCTATGACTGAATTGTGAAATTGTCTGGGGGACATAGAAAGGATCTAATGGGGGTGGGGAGAAGAGAGTGGTTGGGATATGGGGCATGAACATATGTAAAGATGAGATTATGTGAACCATGTCATATGATGGCTGTTCAAGATTTTCAGCAGTAGAGTGACATGATCAAATTTAGTTTTATATGAAGATACTGCAGTGTTTGGGTGTAGGTGAGCAGCACTGTGGATGGACCACACTGTGACCTTTCTTTCTGGAGGACCACTTAGCAGACTACAATTGTCTACATATTTCAATTCTTTGGAAGAGGTGGCAGAAAACATAGTTCCCAAATTGACATGTTATAGATATATATAGATGAGTATTTCTCTGGGTATGAATTTCATATTACTTTTGGAGGGACTCTGACTTGCTTCATTAGATAGCATCACCAACTCAATGGACTTGAATTTGAGCAAAACCTGGGAGACAGTGAAGGACAGGGAAGCCCGGCGTGCTATAGTCCATGGGGTCTCAAAGAGTCAGACACGACTTAGCAACTGAACAACAACTGACTTGCCCAGTTTGGGGGCCTGGAGTCCACTCTTGGAACAATTAGTTGTAGCCAAGAAATAGGGTTACATGGTAGGGAAGATGGCAGCTAGAGTCCTAGCTCTGTGGAAAAGCAAGGGTGTTCCCAGAGAAGGGACACTGATTTGGGAATTTGAGAAGACAACTCAGTAGGTTTCCACTAGGATGTACAGGTGAAAAATTCAACTTGGGGCACAAGGTCCAAGCTCTTCATGGTTGTTAGTTAACCTGGGTTTGGCACCAGGTGGATTCAGAACAGACAGAGATTGCCTTCAAGTATTTGAAGGTGAGGTGGCTTTGGTGATATTGCTTAGCTCCCCATTTGAGGTGAAAGGTAAACTCTTTCGAAAATAGAGATAGATGATTTCCAGGAATTTTCCATTCTACGGCTTAAAAACTCATCTTTTTCCTTTTGCTTTTCCTAAAGAATGAGGGGCACCCTACCTTTCTAAAAGTGTAAATAAAATCTTCAGCTTGGGATACACGCTGGGAAATAAGTTTTAGAGATTCACTTTAGAAACTGTTTTCTGTTTTTTTTTTTGTTTGTTTGTTTGTTTGTTTTTTTTACTGTAGGTTTTTAACATCTTCACAGATACTGAATTTATACAGATATCAGAAGCTTGATTTGAGTTGGGCTTTGCTTAAAAGTCTACAGACCTAGATTCCTAGGGCCAAAGTGAATATTTCTTAGCTGGATGTATTGTTTCTTTTATCCTCTGACCCTGCTAAACATTTTCAGTAATGAGTTTCCTACACAGTTTACCTAGCTTATGAATTGTTTGATGTGGAATAATATACATTTTTAAAGCGGAGGTTTATTCCCTCATTCTCTCAGAAATTTTGGTTTGCAATCATTCTACCCCTTCTTGAACATCTAGGAGATATATTTTGAAAAACAGGCTAAATAAACACAAGATATTTATTTCATTCCACTCCTAAATAACCACAGAATACATTCCAGACAAAATGAAAGGTGAAAAGACACTTGGAAAAATTTCTTTAGCCTTTCAGACTTCAGTTTCTTAAAATGAAACTTCACATATACAATAAGGAGCCCTAACAATATTATACAGGTGTAACTTCACATTTTAGACAAGATTATTCTTTTCTATGTGTGGATAGCTTGGGTAGGTAACCCTTAGTGTACAGGGTTTGAGAGGAATAAAGCTATTGGTGTCTGGTATGCTCTAGACTATTTTCCCGGGCTCCAAAATCACTGCACATGGTGACTGCGGCCATAAAATTAAAAGATGCTTGCTCCTTTGGAGAAAAGTTATGACAAACCTAGACAGCATATTAAAAATCATAGACATTACTTTGCTGACAAAGGTCCATATACTCAAAGCTATGGTTTTTCCATGTATGGATGTGAGAGTTGGACCATAAAGATGGGTGAGCACCAAAGAACTGATACTTTTGAACTGTGGTGTTGAATAAGACTCTTGAGAATCCCTTAGACTGCAAGGAGGAGCTCAAACCAGTCAATCCTAAAGGAAATCAGTCCTGAATATTCATTGGAAGGACTGATGCTGAAGGTCCAATACTTTGGCCACCTGATGCAAACAGCCGACTCATTAGAAAAGATCCTAATGCTGGGAAAGAGTGAAGGCAGGAGGAGAAGGGGATGACAGAGAGTGAGCTAGTTGGATGGCATCATTGACTCAACGGACATGAGTTTGGGCAAGTTCTGGGAGAAGGTGAAGGACGGAGAACCCTGGTGTGCTGCTGTCCATGGGGTAGCAAAGAATCAGACACAACTGAGCGACTGGAAAACAATTGCTCTAGAAGATTCCTACAGCTTACAAGTGGAGTGTCATCCCTAATCATAAGAGATTCTCCACAAAAAATTGTAAACTCTTTGCTGAGACACAAGGCCAGGAAAAAGAACAAATTGAAGCAGGGACAATGGAATAACACTCATGTCCCAGAGAAAACAGAAGTGTCATAGAGCACATAACTAAAGCCCCTAGACAGCAAGAGTCAACACTTACAGAAAAGCCTACAGGAAGCCTGGTGACTCTACTAGTTAATCTATACTGAAATACTTCCAGGCTGTGTTTTAAACAAGGTGTGAGAGCAAGTCAGGCAGGAGTCAGTTACCCCAGTGCAAACAGCATATTCCAACTAAAACATGAGACCCAAGACATACTATAATGGGTTTGGCAGGAACCTTACTGGTATCACAACCCACCATAAATCTTTATGGTTCATTGGATAGAAGTAGGTAGAGTATTTTGTATAGTGATTCAACCGTAGGGTCTGGGCTCAGTGATTCCCCACTAGTCTGATTGCCTTCCTTGAAAATCCACCAGTTAACTCATAAGGGCTTATAAAGGATGACTGGGTGGAGGAGACTGGCTCACCCCTTTGCTGGCACTCTTGCATGTGCTGTGGGCAGAAACATCAACCTTTTGTGCCTGTCAGAGCGCATGGCACTTGTTTGGTGCTCAAGTGAACAAACATATTATTCTACTTCCCTAAATTTTTTTCTAGGTTAGAAACTAGTTGTCCTCCCCCGCCCCCCTCCCCCACTGTTTCTAGGCTGAGAAAGACCCACCACCTGCACCTGAGTACTTGAAGAGTGTGATGACAAGAGCATAAATGCAGAGTTGATATTCTAAGAAGTTTGAAAGCTCCATATAGTGGGACATTATTTAGAAGCATGATTGGGGTTTTAAAAATGATTAGATTACGGGGAAGTCTATGGAAGGCCCTGATGAGGAGGCCCTCATGAAACTAAAGGTTAAATTCAGGGAAGTTCTGAGGGCTAAATCTGGAGATGCCTGCAAGCTGGTATTTAGAGGAAATAAAGGTCAACTTAGAGTTAGTGGGAAGGTCTGTTGCCCAGACACACAGAAAGGACATGGCTTGGAGACAAAGGGAGTTGACGCTTGCTCTTTCAGTGAACACTGTTAGGTCCCAGTGAGACTGAGCAAACCAGTAAAGTCAGAGCAAACAAAAGGTACGAGTTGATGGTAAGAGTTGGTGGATGACTGGGTGAGAGAGGGCATCAAGCAAAAGGAGAAATGAAGAGAGTAAGCATCACCTTGGAGGTCAATCAAGTTACGTTAATGAAGAGACAGAGGCAGTGTGCTGTCAATAGGTGACAGGAATTAGCAATAACCGAGTTGGTAGGATGCACATGTTAACCAATTTATGCAAGTATCTCATTTAATCCTCACAACAGCTGGAAAGAAAAGTATACTTTTATCATAACTTAAGGCCATCAAGTCCCTAATAGGTGCAGTATAGGAAGAATAACCCAGAAGAAGTAAGATAAACTATGCCTTTTGGATCATGTTTGTCAGGGTATTCAAGGTTCTGCCAGGAACCAGAGGATGCTCTCAAATGGGGGTTGGTTAAGAGATGTGGTCAGACTTTCTTGAAACCAGTGGAAGATAGTCTGATACCCTACAGGGAGCACCAGAAAGGAGCATTTACCACCCAGAGCCTAACTGGATAAAAGGAGGGTGTGATTCCTAGAATCTGGACATTTGTGTGGAAAGGACTCCCTGACAGTCACTTGGGCCTTTGGGTGCAGGAGGCAGCCAATTTGCAATAACCAGATAGGAAGGGAGCCTGAGGGCTAAAGACCTTATCCCTCCCATTTCTCCCTCCCTGATCTCTTGCTAATGGCCCAAGCCTCCCATGTCTAAAGTCACCTGCAAGTCAGAGAGCAAGGGAGCCTGCTTGAAGGAATGTTCCAGAGGGTCTAGAAGAGGAAACCTAACACCCAGCCCTGAAAATGAATCTCTTCTGACAGCATAGGTCAGTGGTTAGAGACTTTCTAGGGTATAAGAAAAGTGAGGGTTTGTTGTTGCTGTTGTTATTTGTTTTTTTTATGTGCAGATACTTAGGCTTACTTCCCATTCATTATAGAAGTTCTGAATTATTAGGTCTGGGGTAGGAACTGAGGAACTCAATGGATCTGCTTCTTCAGAGGTGCGAGATCCTCAGCAGATAGTCATTGGATCACACTATGAGAAGTAGCTCCTTAAAAAGGAAGAGAGGGTCCTCTCTGTGCTGACTGCCTTTAGGAGCCAATCTTCATGACAAGGTCTTTCCAAGGAATTTCCTGGGAGAGTAGCCATCCTGTAACAAGGTGATTGGTCAACCTATCCATCTACAAATGAATAAAGGCTTTGAGAGTAGTCAATGATGGAGTCTGAATTCCTACTTTGTCACCTAAAATGTGATCTCTTCTCTAAGCCTGTTTCCTTATCTCAGTAGTGAATGATAGGACCTAGTTCATAAAGTTGTAATGAGAAATGAGTAATTAAACGTAAGAAAGAAAAAATTTAAATAACTTTAGCTCAGTCTTTGGCACAGAGTAAATATATAACTAATACCTGTTACTACTATAAGCTGTGTTCAATTCGTGGTGCTTTGTCAGGATCCATGCTCTCCACTAGCATTAGATGCACTACACAGAATCAAAAGCCACAGAACGGAGCAGACTACATGCATTTTACTCAAGTTTCATAATGCAGAGGATGATTCAGTTTTTGTACCTCAAAGATTTAGATGTAAACCTAAGAGAAACGGCAAAATAAACAAGAAGACAGAGACCTAGAGACCTAGGTAACTTTTCTTTGCCTACTTATCCAAAGGCATTTTAAAAAGCACTTCCAGCAGGCTTCTAATAAGTTGGGGAATAATGAAAAGCCTTTCTAGGGGGGCGGGCAGGACAAGAAGACTGTTAAATTTGTTTTTGAAATACTTTGTCTTAAAGTTAATTGACTTGCATTAACCTAGGAATACTCGGAACTAAGGTCCTGCCAAGTTGGTGTGTGGAAAATAAGTTTCTACTATTATCAGTAAACAATGAGTCTGATTCCTGGTCTTGTTTGAATTCAGTTGGCCCACACAGTGGGAGTCTTTAAATCTCTTCCAAGTTCCTCTACAACCTCCCCTTCAAGCTTAAGTCTCAGAATCTGCTAGAACATCCCTTCAAAGCATCCTTCAGAGCCCTTCCAGCTGGGAAGCTGTGGGACACAAAAGTCCTAGCTTTGGGAGACCTGCCACCCTGAAAGCAGCCTGTGTGTCCCAGCGACAAGACTAAGGGGAACACAATATGAAGGAGCCCTGCTTTAAAGGGGAGCGGGCTTTTCTCCCTGTTTAGAGTAGGGGTAAGCAGCCTCGGTTGGGCCACAGACCAAGCAGGGAGGTGGGAGCCTATAGGACTCATCTCCCACCTAAAGAAGGACAGTAAAAAAAAAAAAAAAAGTCATGTTTTTCAGAGATAAGAGGAAAAACATGGGATGTTCAGAAGTTATTGTGAGCTAACATAAGAGGAAAAGGAAAAATGAGATTGCAAAAAGCTGAATTGTCTTTCTGCAATGATTTAAAATGGTGGTTCTCAACTAGGGGTGAAATTTGTCCCTAAGGGGGCATTTGGAAATGTTTGGAGATATTTTCGGTTCTCAACTTGGCCAAGGTGGCTCAGACAGTAAAGAACCTGCCTGCAATACAGGAAACTTGGGTTCAATCCCTGGATTGGGAAGATCCTCTGGAGGAGGGCATGGCAACCCACTCCAGTATTCTTGCCTGGGGAATCTCATGGACAGAGGAGCCAGGTGGGCTACAGTCTGTAGGGTCGCAAAGAGTAGCACATGACTGAGTGACACACACAGGATTGGACACTTGATGGGTAGAGGCCAGGGATGCTGCTAAACAGCCCACGGTGCCCCAGACAGTTCCCCACCACCAGCGACCAAAAGCTACCAACTTAAAAATTTCTGTAGGGCCGAGATTGAGAAAACACTGACTTAGAGGATCTTAAGTAGCTGTTTCAAGTCTTAGTGATCTTCAGAATTCTATCAAGGTAACTGGATCTCTAGATACATTTTGATTGACATAGTTGTACTTATTTAGAACCAGTTTTGTCACGGTTTTGTACTCCCCAATGTCGAATTATTTAAACCATTTTATAACTGCTGTGTTATCTTCAGGGAAACTTGATAGCTAATGTCCAAGCCCCTCCTTATGCTAGTAAAGTTTTAAAAAAGAAACAGAAGTTCACTGAGAATAACTAAACTAATATAGCATTTAAGATTCCTTAGACCCAAGTAGATGACCCGTCACCCACATATTGTGAGAGGAAGGGAGGAGCCCTGTGGTGTAATGCGCAGCACAAATAGGAGAAAGCGCTTACTTTTTAAATTCTGTCTTAAGCACCCCACAAGGTCATTTAGAATAACAAAATATTTAATTACCTTGTTTTTAATCACCAACAAGCTAGGGTTATTAAAGGTATCTGTATTGCCAGTTCTCTGCAAGGGTAAGACAGACTTCTTTTATATTTTGTCTCCTTTCTTTCAAAATGTTCTGTCAATGGCATTTGCTCTTTGGGGAAAACTTTTCACTTTAGGGAATACTTTCTGATATGAACTTAGTTGACGCTTACTTAGGCCACAATGCCTTCCTTGAGCTATGGTTATCACTCTCACTTTTTTACACTTGATCCACACTGCCCCTTGCAGTCAAGTTGGATTAAAAAAAAAAAAAAACCCTCCTGGACTTTTGAGGATCTTACTATGAGTTTTGCAAATGGGTTCCATCTCCTGTTGAAGTATGCGGAGAAAAGAAGGGGTAGCAGAGGAGGAAAATTACAAGTTAGACACAGAGATCATCACTTTTAGTAAAGATCTGTGAAACTGGCTACGTAACTGAATTCCTTAGCCTCAAGCTCTGTGTTGTGCCTGCCCCCTAATTCCAAGTTTCTAAGAGAGAGAAAGCCGAACTAAACAAACAGGAGAAAGATAGTAGAGAGTAGGACTTCGTTAAGAATGACTTCAATGAAGCCGCCCTTACTCTGATATAGTATTACAAAAAAAAGTAAAATCTATTGAAAACTGTGAACCAAAAATCATTCACAAAAACTTTAGTTTACTTGGTTAAGAGGCCCATTTAGAAAGCTTATTTCCCAATCAGGCTCATTTTGCAGGAAGACAGCAGCCTAAGTGCTGAGACACCAAGGTTTGCAGCAAAGAGGAAAGAGAGGGTTTATTTGAAAAGTGGAGGAGTGAGGAAACAGAAAAACAAACCTCAAGCCCACCTCCTTGGAGGTGAGGGCCTGGGGGTATTTATGGACTAAGGAATATAGCCACAGGGCACTGAGGCGTGGGTGGGGGTAGGGTGGCAGGGCTTGGGGGAAGATGATTGAGGAAAGGTGTGATAGTCATCCTTCTGTGCAGATGTAACTGAGCTATAAGCCCGCCCCTACCCCAATGTTCAAAAGGCCACCGAGAGGACATGCAAGCATGCCCAGTTGGAGGGTCAGGGCTCCTATCCAGTCTTAACTAGTTCAGCTCAAACTAGACACAGCTGACTCCAAGCTGCTAGAAACTAACCTGGGCAAACATGCTGTTTAGGCTGCATGTCACCTGGAGGACTGCTGCTGCCTCTGTTCAGCCGCTTAGGCATGGCCACCTCTTTGTGACCCCATGGACTCTAGCCCACTCAGCTCCTCTGTCCATGGGGTTTCCCAAGCAAGAATACTGGAGTGGGTTGCCATTTCCTTCTCCAGGAGATCTTCCCGACCATGTCTCCTGCTTGGCAGGCTGATTATCACTGAGCTACCTGGGAAGCTCCAACTGGAGCCATGCACATCCTAAAATGACCTTAATTAGGGAAAGCAGGTAAAATGGATTTGATTAATTACAGTTTAAAGCACTCATCTAGGTAATATGCTTTCCATTCCCCTACTTGGGGAAAATTTTATATATATATATGTATATGTATGTATATATATATATATATATTTCATCTTAGATGCTATCCTAATACAAAGCAAATTAGTGAGTTGACTCTTTTTCAGCTATAAGAAAGTGACTGACCATAAGAAACAAAAAATGACAAGTCCAAAATGGCTAAATCAGTTTTGTTTTGAGCTTTCAGCAGACATCTTGAAAATCTTTGAAAGGCAGGACAATATGGGCAATGACTGTGTAGACCTTGGCAGGTTCCCTGGGTGCCCTCTGGGTTTTCAGCAACTCTTCAGGGGTTGCGGTTTCCTTTCCTTTTTTTCCCAGACTACCCCATTACCTTTTATTTCAAGCTTAAAAGATCAAGTCTGTTTTCTTAGATTTCAAATTTTGCCTGCCTGGGATTCATTTCTTGGCCAGTGTACTCGAAAGTTCCATTTCAAAACTTCCTCAGTGCTTTTTCTTCTTTTCACTGACCTTTAAAGAATAATTATGAACACCACATTCCCTGAGGGTCTCTGGCTATACTCTGGTTTACTTTTTTCACAAGGCTGTGCAGAATGTGTTCTCTTGGAAAGAGACTTCACACTCATTTCTGAATGCATTTTTACCTGGGGCTTTCTTTGAGAGTGTTTTTCTCAAAAGAGTACTCAGCAGTGTCAATTTGAGAATACATGAGAGAAATTGACTCCACTCATGCACATAAGCCTACAGAACATTCCCAGACTGGAGTGAAAAAAAGAAAGGATTGATGTATTTTTCACATTTTCTAATATAGTCATATAAATGGAAACAAAGCTTAAAGAAATTAAGAAATCAATGACAAACTATCATGAAGGACAAAAATTTCTTTTTAAAAACTTTTTATTATTTTAAACCCAGGCTTCCAGAGTAAAGGTGAGTTTTCAATTCTATATTGTACCAATATAAAAGATTGATTTGATTCTCTGTGGTAACAGGACAGGGAAAAGGATATATAACTAAAATTGCTTCTCAGGACCAAACTTTTTTTTTTTTTCAAATAATAGAAAAGTAGCAATTCAGTCAGTAGACTAGAATCCATTTCCTTCCTCTCACTCATCTGTGGGAAAGTTCCAAAAAGATGAAAAAATAAAAATCAGTCAAATAAAAAAAAAAAAGGATAAAACAAATGGAGATCAGATGATCTATGAACAAGTTGTCTATGGTCCTTGAAGAGCTATGTCATTTGTGGATGTGCATAAATTGTGCCAAGGAAAACCAGAGGGAGTGTATTCTTTCAAAACAGTACAGACTGCGTGGTCTGATGAGAGCTGCCTTTAAAAGGAATTGCTTTTAATAACTAGGAAATTGTTATTTACTAGGGAGACACTAAAATGTGGGACAAGTGACATCCCAGACTCTGAGGGGAAAGTGGATTCTACTCTAAAGCTCCAATCCCACAGCATCACCTTCAGCCTTACCCGCCTCCCCTACTTGCTTCCTTTCACCAGCTCCATTCTATAGTCTTTGATACCAAACTCTGTATGCCTAGTTGTAAACTCTTTCAGCTATGTTTCTCCCAACCCCTCTCCTCATTGCAGACATTAGCTTGTTTTCTTCCAGTTCTGAGTTTAATTTACATTTCCTACTGCATAAAACATGAGAAACATAGAAAATGATCCCCCTGTGGGTAATGTGGAATGAAGCAGATTAGAAATGAATGAGCCAGAAACTCTTCAAAAGAAAATAATATTAAAAGCTACACTTTAGTACACAATCCAGAAACTCTGAATGCATCATAAACTTGGGGAAATATAACAGATCAAACATATATCCAGAAATCAGAATGTTCTGAATGACCTTACAGATGATTTGATACAATTGTTCTTAGGCTTTTGGGTCTAAGTTCTCTTAGGGAAACTCAAAAAAGACAGGGTAATCCTATTTTTTAAAGAAGTGTGAGCACACTAGGTGCAATGATGTGCATACAATCTTAGAAGATTAATGGAGGTCTTGAAGTCTGTTCAAGATTCTCAAGGTAAGGACTTCTGAACTCTTCTAACCCCTCCATTCATGTGTGAACGACAAAGGCACTGCCAAGTCCAACACCAGACCATGCCTGTAGCATAAGCAGGCTCCAGATTGCCAATTCAAGCACTCTCCACCATGCCATGAGTCTCTCTATAGATATCTGAGGTCACAGAATACTGATAATTCCTATAGTGCTTGTGCTGATGGAATAGCATCCTCCAAGATTCACGTCTACTTGGAATTTCAGAATGTGATGTTATCTGGAAAAAACATCTCTTCAGCTATAATTAGTTAATTAAGATGAAGTCATGATGGTTTAAGGTGGGCCCTAAATCTGAATGTTGTTGTTTAGTTGCTAAGTCCTGACTCTTTGACGACCCCATGCACTCTGAGAGTCTCTTGGAGAGCAAGGAGATCAAATGTTAATCCTAAAGGAAATCAGTCCTGCATATTCATTGGAAGGACTGATGCTGAAGCTGAAGCCCAGTACTTTGCCACTTGATGCAAAGAGCCAATTCATTGGAAAAGATCCTGATACTGGGAAAGATTGAGGGCAAGAGACGGGGATGACAGAGGATGACATGGTTCGATGGCATCACTGACTCAATGGATATGAGTTTGAGCAAACTCCAGGAGATCGTGAAGAACAAGGAAGCCTGGTGTGCTGCAGTTCATGGGGTTGCAAAGAATCAGACATAATTTAGTGACTCAATGACAACCACATGGACTGTAGCTCGCCAGACTCCTCTGTCCGTGAGATTTCCCAGGAAAGAATACTGGAGTGGGTTGCCATTTCCTTCTCAAGAGGATCCTCCCGACCCAAGAATCAGACCCTTGTTTCCTGCATTGCCCGGTGGAATCTTTACCTCTGAGCCATGGGGGTAGCCCAAATCTGAATGACAGGTCTTTAATAGAAGGGCGTGTAAAAACAGAGACACACAGGAAAGAAGGCCAAGTAATGACTATCACGGAGAACTGGCTTGTCATTTAGGGACTCGAGTGAGGCAGAAATTAGAGCTATTCAGCTACACCCAAGCAATGCCTAGTCTTGCTGGCAACCGCCAGACAGTAAGACAGAGAGGCGGGATAGATTCTCCCCGAGAGCCCCCAAAGGAACCAGTGCTAACACCTGATTGCAGCTTTATCATCACCAGAACCATAAAAGAATACATTTCAGTTATTTAAGAAACCAGTTTGTGGTAATTTGTCAGGGTAGCCCTAGTACCTAGTATCTAGTAAAAATAATAGTTTACTTCTATTGGCTTATATCTTTATTAGCATTATATTTTAAAGTCTCCATATGTTGCTCCTGTTACTGACCCACTGGGTCTCTCTCCATTTTCTTTCAGACTAGCTGACCTGAATACTGATACTTCACAAACCAGTACCCTTCCATGTCCTTCTAAATTTTCTTCATGAGTAGTGAGGAGTTACACTGAGAAAGAATCTTGGGTCTACATTTATAGCACATGGCTCTTGTTACTTTTCAAAGTGATGATAAAGCTGCAATCAGGTGTTAGCACATGTTTTTTTTTTTTTTTTCCATGGTGGGATAGCTGTTGTTGATCTTGCAAGAGGGTAATCAAAAAATCCAATGAAGATTTAAAAGGAAGTTCCATTCAAGTATGTAGTACAATGGAAGTTAGCTTCATGCAAACAACAAAGAAACCTTAGAAGATAATGTTGTTGACTTCCCTTTTTCTAAAGTACTCTTTGACTTTGGAAGGTACTTCAAGCTTTACCAAGGATAAGCTATCTGGAAATAACTGCCTACAAAGGCCTCTCAGCAATCCAATAAAATAAGTGAACTGGCTTAAATCAAACTTTTCCCAATCCCATTTATTAAACACTCTTACCTACCACTATAGATTTCTCGTGTTGCTAAAACACTAGATTGATTCATGCATGGAGATAGCTTTTATGCTGCTGTCAGAATATTTTCAGAAGTCCAGCTACAATTAGGAAAAAAAAAAAAGAAAAAAGAGTTCACTGCTGCTACTACCCCCAACTCCTTGCTCTTAGCAGACTGTATACTTAAAAAGATGAGTTACTTTGGTCTTGAGAATCTTCCAATGCCAGGTTATTGTGAGGAGCAAGCTAAGTGTGTGGTCTGAAATAGTATTTCCAGTTCTGCCTATTTTCATTTCCAAGAACTGCTTGGAAACAAATACCCTTGATTTTGTTAGGAAGGGGTGACTCTTCAAAACTTTTGGGAATTGTGGCTGCACATTGAACTAGCTTTAGGCTGCACATTGAACTAGCCTCTATTCTTGGATACCCTTCTGATTTCCTGATATGTTTGCTTCAAATTGAATAAATCATTCTGAGCCTCTGTTTCTTCAAGCAAAGTGGGAAAGAATAGCATATTGATGAATCGTGAGGTGAGTTGAACGTCAATATCCATTGGATTTTTTTTATAAGCCTCTTGCAAATTGATAGCATAAAAAAGACTCAGCCCTTTGAAAATGTATCCCATCTCCTTAAGAGGATGCTGGTGAGCCTCCTTTTAGGAAGAGGCTATATAAAAGAGCTGGAGTTGTTGGTGTTCAGGTATAAATATGGACTCCGGAAACTAAGGCAGGCATCTGTGGAGCTCCACTGAAAGCTCAGCTGTGCACTGCTTAGTCATGTAGGAAACATCATAAGGAAATGCAGCATGACCCAGAATAGCTTAACACATATGATGCCAGCTGGATAGGAGTGCAAGACAGTGAAGCCAGGAGAACTGAGTAGAAGGTGGTCTTTTATGGGAAAAACACAACAGAAAGATTAAGTCTAGGAAATAAAAATGTGTAATAGATAAAAGTTGTGAAAAGAATCATAGATAATCAGACCAAGAAGTCAGGACTGCTTGGTAGCAGGCAGTGTTTTTTAATGTGTCATGGCGACAGATAATCTCAAAGATGATTATGTCACAGGCTGCTGAGGGGACAGTGAAGAGACAGTATTTCTTTATGGCAGACCTTGGTTTAAATGTCAAGTGTGTGGCTTGTTAAGTGTACAATATCAAGCATGTTACTCTTCTGAGCCTCATCTATAAAATGTAGATAACAACTGTTTTTTAGATGTGTTGTGACTATGTTAGGAGAAGGCAATGGCAACCCACTCCAGTGTTCTTGCCTGGAGAATCCCAGGGATGGCAGAGCCTGTTAGGCTGCCATCTATGGGGTTGCACAGAGTTGGACATGACTGAAGTGACTTAGCAGCAGCAGCAGCAGTGACTATCTTAAGTAATAAGTGCACCTAGGTCCCAAGAAGAATGCTTTAAGAAAGAGTCATCAATCCACCTAATACAGAGATAAAAGGAGGGACAATTAAGAGGAAAAGTTTGCTGCTCTTTATCTCCAACTCTCTCCTCCAAGGGGCAAAATGATGGGGAAGGGAGTCTTAGTCTGATGGCAGGCACCTACATCACATGGACCTATGAGAGTTTCTTTCTAGTATCCAGATGTAACCTGCAATAATCTCACAAGTGCAGATGGTGACTGCAGCCATGAAATTAAAAGACACTTGCTCCTTGAGAGAAAAGCTACGACCAACCTAGACAGCATATTAAAAAGCAGAGACATTACTTTGCCAACAAAGTTCCATCTAGTCAAAGCTATGGTTTTTCCAGTAGTTATATATGGATGTGAGAGTTAGACTATATAAAGAAAGCTGAGCACCGAAGAATTGATGCTTTTGAACTGTGGTGCTGGAGAAGACTCTTGAGAATCCCTTGGACTGCAAAGAGATCCAACCAGTCCATCCTAAAGGAAATCAGTCCTAAATATTCATTGGAAGGACTGAGGTTGAAGCTGAAACTCCAATACTTTGGCCACCTGATATGAAGAACTGACTCATTGGAATGATGTTTGGCAAGATTGAAGGCAAGAGGAGAAGGGGACGACAGAGGATGAGATGGTTGGATGGCATCACTGACTCAATAGACATGATTTTGAGTAAACTCCGGGAGTTGGTGATGGATAGGGAGGCCTGGTATGCTGCGGTCCATGGGGTCACACAGAGTTGGACACGACTGAGCAACTGAACTGAACTGAGCCACATTTTAAGTGATCAATAGAGACATATGGCTATATATTAATATATAATATGTGTGTGTGTGTGTGTGTGTGTGTGTACTTCCATCATCACAGAAAGTTCTATTACTTGCACATACTTGACACAGTGGATGATGTGGCCAAAAGGATGTAACCATAGGGGAAATCAGAGTCATAGTGAAAAGAAGCAGGGAGAGAAGTTGGAAAAGGAAGATAAAGCTTCTGCTGAGGGAAGCCTCACTCTTTTTAAAACCTATCTGGGGTAAAGGCAGGGAAGAGGGGAACTTAAGATCAGTAGGGTGGATAAACCTTAAGCTGTGATGCCCAAGACCTAGGATAAAAGTATCTCAGTGACATTTGACATCCATCCTAGGAATAGTACTTTGTTCTCTGATGTCAAACAGGTATCCTATTCCATGGTGAGTAATATGGAAAACTGTTTACCAAGAGTGACTGATGTGGTATCACTAAGAACTAAAGAGGAGTAAAACAGATGTAAACATGGCAAATAGACTTTCCTAGATGGATTATACAATTCAAGGAAGGCTAGAAACCAAAAGAATATTGGGGTCAAGAGTGAGGTTTTTCTATGAATCTTAAGTGCATAAATCAAAGTTCTGAGAGACCAAGAATTCCTTATGGTGAGTCTCCCTAGAATCTAGCATGCTATGACTAAATCTGAGTGGATGGATACATGGAGAAAAAGAAATCCAAAACCTGAAGATGGAACCACAGTATCACTGCCATACCTGAAAGAGAACTTAAATGTGCAAGGAGTCTGTGAGGGTAGCGCTTGGGGTCTGAGGTTAATAGTAACTAGAGTCATAGCTAACATTTGTGAGCACTGACCATGTGCCAGGCCCTGGGCTAGGAGCTTCAGTGAATCCTGTCACATTCAATCCTCACAACGTGCAGGTGTTTTTATCCCCATTTTATAGAAAATAGAATCTTAGAATAGTCTAGACATCTGTTAAATTTGATCATAAGTGGCCAAACTAAGGTTCTTAGTATTCTCTTTGTAATTGACAGATGCTCAGGTAAGATAAAGATCAGTAATGGACCAAGAATAAAGAGAGGAAGAGAAGGAGAGCAACTTTTAAAACACTGTGTATTCCTTCCATCCTCTCTGCTTTACCATTTATGCAGAAAACTACATCAAAAAATATATAAATTAAAGATGAAGAGAATAGGAGGCTTTTTTTTTTTTTTTTTTTTTTTTTTGCTGTTTAGTCAGAGTCCATTGGAGCTGATCTAACAGTTCAAAGCAGTTCCAAGGGTCTTGTAGTCAGATAAGCTGAAACTAGGAATGTGCCTGATGAGATTCTGAAACAGAGGTGGTCCCTGAGAATGTTCCTTTCTGCAGTGGCTTATTTGATGATTTTATTACTTCATGAATGATGTCTTGACAGATGGTTTTTACTGAGTATGACAGAGGATTCTTTTCTGTAAGCACAATCTCAGTTCCCAACTTATATTTAATATTTTGTCAAACTACCATTTCATTGGACTATGAAGAAAGCTGAGCTCCGAAGAATTGTTGCTTTTGAACTGTGTTGTTGGAGAAGACTCTTGAGAGTCCCTTGGACTGCAAGGAGATCCAACCTGTCCATTCTAAAGGAGATCAGTCCTGGGTGTTCGTTGGAAGGACTGATGCTGAAGCCGAAACTCCAATACTTTGGCCACCTCATGCGAAGAGTTGACTCATTGGAAAAGACTCTGATGCTGGAAGGGTTTGGGGGAGGAGGAGAAGGGGACGACAGAGGATGAGATGGCTGGATGGCATCACCGACTCGATGGACGTGAGTTTGAATGAACTCTAGGAGTTGGTGATAGACAGGGAGGCCTGGTGTGCTGCGATTCATGGGGTGGCAGAGTCGGACACGACTGAGCAACTGAACTGAGCTGAACTGAACTGAACCATCTTCCACAGCTTATAGAATTAAATATATATAGATGAATCCACATGTTCTGACTCATAACTTTCTACTTTGATAATTTTCACATATATGATTATAAACGATATTTTAATTGTTGCTTTTCAGTTGCTAAATTCTGTCCAACTCTTTGTGACCCCATAGACTGTAGCCTTCCAGGCTCCTCTGTCCATGGAATTCTCCAGGCAAGAATACTGGAGTGGGTTACCATTCCCTTCTCCAGGGGATCTTCCTGACCCAGGGATCAGACCTGGGTCTCCTTCATTGCAAGCATATTCTTTACCATCTGAGCCATCATGGAAACCCATTCACTTCTTAATGACCATGAAATGTGTAAAGAAGAAAATGTTAACTGAAAAGGCTCATATAAGAAAGAACAACTAAACAAAAGTAAACTCCTTAAAGGAAACTTTAAAAAAAATAATGTTTCATGACAATTAACTTTGAAAAGCTTCACAGAACCGAAATAATAAAAACTCAAACCACCACCAATGATGATGGCTATACCAGGACAATGAGTGATTAATATGAAACTGAAGAAACTTGAAAGTCCTTGGATCTAATATTCAAGTGTGTCAAGACATCAATTTTCATGCCTGTTCAGATATAAGGAGAAAAGGAAAGGGAAAGCAATGAAGCGTGCAAGAAGGGAGATGTGGTTGGGTAGTCTGGAAAGTTCTTAAAAGGGGTGCTGATAGACAAAACCCAGAGCTGAACTCCAGTAAGGAATGGAAATGGCTGTTGCGCAACCTATGGTTCCCTACAGCCCCTCCGTCTGAACATGCCACACTGAGACTAAGGGGATGTGCCCTAAGAAGTCCCTGGTCCCTGTCTTAGCCCACTTACCATCTTCCTTGGGCTTTCCCCTTTTGCTAGAGAACATAATAACAGTAGCAAATAGTTGCAGTTAAATCACTGTAGGCCTGACACTATGCTAAGGAACGTTACTTGTATGATGTCTTTTAATCATCACAACAATCCTCTGAAATGGGTAACCTGATTGTCCACATTGAATAGTCCAGGAGACTGAAGTTTAGCAAGGGTAAGTAACTTGTCTGAGCTCACACAGTTGGTGGCAAACATTGGACTTGAATACAGCCCCCTGCATGATACTTTAATGCCTGAAAAGAAGTATTTTGTGGCAGAGATTAAAAGTAATGGCATATAAACAATGCTTCTGAGACTTTTACTCAGCATCTTCGTGCTATGCTCATCCTTCCATGTTGACAGTCATCATCTGTGACTCCAACAGTGTCTCCTTCAGTCAACTGTTCACAGGTTGCATTTAGAACCTTCCAGACAATGTTTTCCCAGATGGCTTAGAGTTTAAAAAATCTGCCTGCAATGCCCTGTTAATGCAGGAGACACAGGTCAGAAAGATTCCCTGAAATGGCAAGCCACTCCAGTATTCTTGCCTGGGAAATCCTATGGACAGAGGAACCTGGCAAGCTATAGCCCACGGGGTCACAAAGAGTTAAACAAAACTTAGCAACTAAACAACAACACAACAACAGATGAAGTCTGCCTCTGTTCATAGTAATGATTCAAAATGAAACAAATCATGTCCAGAATCTTCTCTGAAAATTAGCCGTTGAGCATTCTTCTTACTGGTGTCCTCACTTTTTAATTTTTAATCTGTAGAGCTAACAGGTTCAGATCACTGTTTCCAGGGTTGGAAATATTCTCCACGGGACTTCCTTCTGTTAAAGGATGTCCCTGTAAAGCTGGGGGCTGAGCAAGGCTATGCTCTAGCTCCTGGGTATCAGTACCATGCTTCTGGGGCAGAGGGCGAGGTTGCTGCACATTTTGTCTCTGGAAAGAATGGGTGAATGGAGAACTTGACAAGAGTACTGGGAATTCCACAAGGACAGAAAGCCTTTTGTGCTCCCAATATGGTGCCCAGCTAAGGATGATAGTTCTAGTGACTGAGGGCACCAGCAATTGTCCTCGCCTTCGAGAGGCTCACCACCTGCCTGTGAATCATGCTGAGTCCTCAGCATATTAAAAAGCAGAGACATTATTTGGCAAACAAAGGTCTGTCTAGTCAAGGCTATGGTTTTTCCAGTGGTCATGTATGGATGTGAGAGTTGGATCATAAAGAAAGCTGAGCACCAAAGAATTGATGCTTTTGAATTGGTGTTTTGGAGAAGACTCTTGAGAGTCCCTTGGACTGCAAGGAGATCCAACCAGTCCATCCTAAAAGAAATCAGTCCTGAATATTCATTGGAAGGACTGATGCTGAAGCTGAAACTACAATAACTTGGCCACCTGATGTGAAGAGCTGACTCCTTAGAAAAGACCCTGATGCTGGGAAAGATTGAAGGCAGGAAGAGAAGGGGACGACAGAGGATGAGATGGTTGGATGGCATCACCGACTCAATGGCCATGAGTTTGAGCTAGCTCCGGGAATTGATGATGGACAAGGAAGCCTGGCGTGCTGCAGTCCATGGGGTCACAAAGA
Organism: Oryx dammah; assembly: GCF_014754425.2. Classification (NCBI taxonomy): domain Eukaryota; kingdom Metazoa; phylum Chordata; class Mammalia; order Artiodactyla; family Bovidae; genus Oryx; species Oryx dammah. The sequence goes on along the minus strand of NW_024070204.1, from coordinate 50,075,069 downwards.
GTCGGCCACAACTGAGCGACTGAACTGAACTGAACTGAGTCCTCATTGCAGGAGGGCATGATGTGAGCACCTGGCTCAGGGAAGCCTTCTCAGAAAGTTCCATCAGACTGAGATCTATGGAAGGAGTCCAAGTTTTCCAGGGATCATAGGAAAGCACCCTTGAGGACAGTGCTTCTCAAAACTGTAACCTCCTAGGGAGACTGGAAAAAACATGTGATGCCCGAAGCCCATGCATGGGAATGCAAATGTCATAGGCTAAAGTGTGAGCTGGGCACTGGGACTTCAGGACTTCACCCTTCAGCTAGAGCTGAGCAGCTGCACCTGACCTGGCTGGACTTTACGTTACCCAAGAAGTTTTCAGAGCCCATCCCCAGAGATTTCCAAACAGTTTGTCTGGGACATGGCATCTCTAGCCTTGAGAATCACTGCTATAGGTGTTAGTAGCAGTGTGTACCAGGGCCAGAAACAGAACACATGGCCAGTTCTGTGGTTGGAGTGTAAGGAGGAGAAGTGGATGCTACAGGTTAGGGAGGGCCTGGACCAGGAAGAGACTGGGAGCCTGATGATGACTTTTGATCTTTGGGGGATGATGGGTAGCAAGTGAGAGGTTTAAGGAAAAAAAGTGACATTATTAAATTTGCTTTCAAGACACTGGATGCAAGGTGGAAGGCAAGGAGTGCATTTGGTTGGAGGTGATCCACAGGGAGACTGGTGGAAGATGGGAATGTTAGATATAAGACCCAGATATTTTTGTCTCAAGTCCCTTTAATTCTGGAGGGACATAGAAAATCAACTTTTTTTTTTTTTTTCTTACTCAAGTGATTAACAGAAAAGAAAAGCATGTTTACTCAGACACTGCAGGATCCCTTCTTGGGAAAGGAGGGTGGAGGGTAAAAAGAGGCTGTCCGGAAAGTTCCTAAAGATGGTCTGATTCCAGTTCATTCATCACAAGAGTCCAGCAATATCTGTGGAGTGAGCGACAATCTGATTTCACTCTTTAGACAAGGCAGGGGGAAGGCTGAGGTGTTGCAGGAACTAAATTCAAGAACTATGTTAATCATTGCCCTGGTATGTGCTGAGGCCTAATGAAGATCCAGGTCCACTTTGGTATTTACTCTTAAAATTTGGATCCTGATGTTTTTTTTCCTTGGGATTACCTAGGAAAGGAAGAGGTGATGGGGAGAGGATGTTTCTCAGGTGACTGCAGCTGCTGCGAAAACAGCCCTGAGCCTGGCGTGATTCAGAAGTCTGAGAAAGCAGTAGGCAGTCGCTCATGGGAAGATAATGACTTATCACCACTCAGCAAACATGGCTTAAGAATGGAGTATGAGGAACACCTGCACATATCCGGAACACATCCTTCATGCAGGCGCTAGCCCCCCGCCCTGGGCGAGCCTGCTGAAATCCGCATAAATCTGCATGACGAGCATTACGAGTTCTCTCCCTCCCTCAAGTTGCAGATGAGAAATATCACCGCAGCTTGGTACTGACGGTGACTGACGCAGCTGAAATGTGCCCTGGGGCTCTTTTAAAGTCCTCTTCCCATGACAGTAATATTAAGTAACTAAATATCAAGCTATATCAATAATGGGCTTCTCAAAATTGGGAAACTTTCATCAGTGTGAAGATAATTCTGAAGATAAAAGAATCATTGTGCCCTTCAGATGTAGGATTGTCTGTGATCTAAGGGAGGCCAATAGAAAATCAAGAAGGACTCTCTGTTTATAACTTTAAATAGAGTACCATCTAGGGACTTCCCTGGTGGTCCAGTGGTTAAGACCTCACCTTCCAAAGCAGGGGCTGTGGATGTAATCCCTGGTCAGGGAACTAAGGTCCCACATCCTCATGGCCAAAGAAACAGAACATAAACACCAGAAGTAATATTGTAACAAACTCAAGAGAGACTTTAAAAATGGTCCACATCAAAAAAAATTTTTAATAGATAGTAATAGAGTATAATCTATAAAAATATCAAATCACTATGCTGTACACCTGAAACTAATTTTGTAAATCAACTATATTCAATTAAAAATAATTTTTAAAAATATTTCATCAAATTGTTTGTGTCCTCGTAGACTTGACTATCTGTATGTGTATATTAATACCACTTTACATAATTTAGCATGTTCTTCAAAATAAAAATAAAATAGTTCTACATGGTGGGAAGGGGCTTCCCAGGTGGCGCTAGTGACAAAGAACCCGCCTGCCAATGCAAGAGACAAAAGAGATGTGAGTTCAAGCCCTGGGTCTGGAAGATCCCCTGGAGGAGGGAATGACAACCCGCTGCAATATTCTTGCCTGGAGAATCCCATGGACAGAGGAGCCTTGCGGGCTACAGTCCATGGGATCGCAAAGAGCCAGACAGGATTGGAGCAATTCAGCATGCACACACATAATGGGAAAAAAAGAACCCTCAGGGGGTCAGGGCATCAGAGATCTGATCTATTTTTTCCAGATGGGTTAAAACACTAGCTCTTTACATTAAACTGTCAGCATGGCTAAGTTTTTACACTTATCTTAAACTCCTATTAGGTCAAAACACAGGGTGGAGTGGCTTGCCCTTTTAGTTTCTCTCTTAAAAATATTTATAAATGACACCATTTACTGAGCTTCTATTTGCCATGTGCTTTTAAAACATTATTCAGTGAATCTTTCCAACAGTTCTTCAGAGTACAGAATTACTTACAGTCTTCTTTCTTTTTTTGCTGAGAGTGAGGCTTGGAGAGGCTGAGTGCCTTCCCCAATAGGTGTCCCAGTTAGTGGCAAAGCTGGGTTGGGAATCCACCTCTAACTGGCTTTCCTTTTTTATCTATCATCCTCCTACAGCACCTCAGTATCTCTTCTCTCCAGGAAACCATGTCCCTGGAGGCCAAGGCCAGAATATAAGATACACTGCATAGTTCACAGAATCGGCCCCTTCCCCAGGACTCAGCTTTATGGGAAGTAGTCTCCCCTATTCAATTATCTTTTGATTTATTGGCTATTTAATGAATAAAATTTTTTTTTTATTTTTTTTTAAGCTTTTTAAAATAACATTTATTTCTTAAAAGTTAACACGTACATAATAGGAAACCAAAAAGCACAAAAATTTTTTATTAAAGAGAGAGAGTGATGAATGTGCTAGGGTCCCTGCTGTCATGGAGTATGGGGTATCATGGGATAAAAAAGGTGATAAAGGAATCAATATCTGAAATGCATCCAGTGACTGGGGTCGAGGGAGGTAAACTGGGTTTTCAAAGGCTTCTCTAGGTCTCCTTGGTTAAGAATATACCTTCCAGTGCATGGGATGCCGGTTTGATCCTTGGCTGGGGAACTAAGATCCTCCAGGTGGCAGGGCAACTAAGCCTGTGCGCTGTGGCTACTGAGTCCACGTGCCACAATGAGAGATCTCGTGTGCCACAACTAAGACCGGACAGTCAAATAAATACATATTTTTTAAAAGAGTGAGAGAAGACTTCTCTGCTGAGTGTCATTTGAGGTGGGAAGGGAATGACGTGAAGGGGCCAGTCGTGCAAAAATCTGCGGCAAAAGCCTTCCAAGCACAAGGAACAGCCTGTACACAGTCATGGAGGCCAGAAAGTGCATGATGACCACACAGTTGCTGCCCTCTCCCCTCTGAGAGACACACATCTCTTGAATACTTAAGGTAAGGCAGTCATTGTGTTACTGTGCAATGACATGCTGCTAAGTCACTTCAGTCGTGTCCGACTCTGTGCGACCCCATAGACGGCAGCCCACCAGGCCCCTCCGTCCCTGGGACTCTCCAGGCAAGAACACTGGGGTGGGTAGGTGTGCATAATTCTAAACCATTTCCTGTGTGAAATATGCGAAGATAATCATGCGAATAACTATGACACATGAAGGAGTTAGATTCTAGGAAGAAAGCAATTTCTGTATCTAGTATTTCTGAGTGATGTCTTTGTTCCTATCACTGTGTTGTGTCCCTTTCCATGCATTACCTTGTTAACCCTCATTTAATAGAAGTGACCATTGTTATTTTTATTTTAGAGGTGAAGAAATAAGTCTCAGAGAGGTAGTATCAGTTTGGTAGGGCCGCCATAACAAAGTCCTTAGACAATGTAGCTTCAACGATGGAAATGTATTTTCTCACAGTTTTGGAGGCTAGAAGCGAGAGGTCGAGGTATTGGCAGAATTACATTTTGCTGAGAATTCTCTCTGGCGTTTAGGCGGGCCATCTTCTTGCTGTGTCTTCACACTGTCTCCCCGCCATATGTGTCTGTGTCCAAATTCCCACATCTCATTAGGACACTGCTCATACTGGATTGTGAAAGCGAAAGTGAAAGTTGCTCAGTCTTGTCCAACTCCGTGACCCCCATGGAGTCCATGGAATTCTCCAGGCCAGAATACTGGAGTGGGTACCCTCTCCCTTCTCCAGGGAATCTTCCCAACCCAGGAATCGAACCCAGGTCTCCTGCATTGCAGACAGATTCTTTACCAGCTGAGCCAAATGACCTCATTTTAACTTAGTTCCTCTTTAAAGGCCCTATGTCCAAATACAGTCACATTCTGAGGTACTGGGGATAAGGACTTCAAGATATGCATTTGGGGGTTGGGGGGAAATAATTTAGCTCATCCCTGGAGAAGGAAATGGCAACTCACTCCAGTATTCTTGCCTGGGAAATCCCATGGACAGAGGAGCCTGGTGGGCTATAGTCCATGGGGTAGCAAAAGAGTTGGACACGACTTAGCACCTAAACAACAATTCAGCTTATAACAGAGGTTAAAATGAGTCAAGATCAAACGGAGAGGAAGCAGCTCATCCAGGATACGAAGTTTCCTCCTTCCCATTCTGTGAGCCTTAGGATGACTTTGCAGTCATGTTCCTCCCGGTTCCCTGGTTGGTGTTGGCCTTGAACTCCTGCTGTTTGCCCAACTCTGCTGTAGGTGCTGAGGGCAAGTGGGCAGAAGGGTTCCCCAGCTCCCTCTCTGGATGAAGCTGCTGTGTCATGGAAGAGAGATATAGGAAACAGGTAAACAAACACACAACAAGGTAATTACAAACATATATCAAGCACCATCAGGAAATAGATAGGATGATGTGTGATGTGACAAAGCATGACTGTGTAGTGGGCATTTCCTTTTGAGAGGAGGGTCACCAATGTGCTAAGAAGGTAATAATCTTTTTCTTAAAAGTCATTTTATTGTAAAACCATAGATGCAACATTGGCAAGAAATCATTTAAGCAACTGATCCTCTCTAGTCGTTAAAAGGATGTCTTTTTGCCTTGGCATCAACCAACTGGGAAATTATGTTGCAAGAAACTTTGAGGGTAAAGTTTGCTGAATTCTGGACTGGAGCTTTTGGTTATTTAAGGAACCAGGGGTGGAACCTTCCTCTTTTCCCTGGGAATGATCCCACTTTAAGATAAGAATAGTCAGGTAAAAACAGCAACACTCTAACAACTCAGTTTTAAATTCTGTTACTTTGTAAAAATCTTTTTATTTTAAGAAGGTAATCTTGACACTGAAACCTGACAGGGGAAGGTGTCAGATCCATGTCAGGTTAGAGATGAGTGATCCTGAGGTGAAGAGATCTCTTTTTAGGTAGATCAGCTGCTCAGCATGGGTGCTATGACAGCACCCTTGTCTTTGCAACACAGAGGGTGGTGCCCTAGAGAAGAGATACTTGGGAATGGCCAGAGTAGAAGAGTGGAAATCAGAATCTCTGGGTTCTGATCTACTTCGGCACCTACTGCTATAGGGTTTGGAAGGTCCTTCTCTTTAGCTGAGCCTCAGCTTCCTCCTATGGCAAGCAGGAGTTGTAACACACAGCACCCACCCAGCCTGGGCCCAGAGCTTGTTGCTGTGGACAAGTGAGATCACACCCCCAACAGGGCTCCTCAGACTGAACCGTATCATGTAAATAGACTCAGGGCCACAGCAGAGACCTACAGCCAGGGTTCTAACAGGTTCATCTATCTGCATCTTTTTTCCTCCAACTTTTACCTGAAGGTGATCCTCGCTCAGAGCCCCCTATTGCATGAAGTGATTAAACTCATTTGCTTAGTAAAATGTATAAGAAATTAGGTAGATTATTTCCCTCCATTCATTAAACACTGCAGGAAAAGTTGGTTATTTTTGCAGCTAGGAAGGCTCATAGATTGTGCTCGATTTCCTTTGAGAACTCAAGCATGCCAGGTACCCTGACCTGCCAGTAAGAGGTCTGACCAGAGTTTTACTTACAGGAAGGTTCTCCAGGCAGATGAGAAAAGTGGGAGTGCAGAACTGTCTGCGGGTGTCCACATTTCTTGCTAATACCCCCAAGGTAAAGGAACACAGTGCTCACCCCTCGATAACCTGGGCACTTTTCCATGATGAAGAGCTCCAAAACAGGGGAGAAAATACATTTCCATTGTGCAAGCTACCCAGTCTGTGGACTTCATTATGGCAGCCCTACCAAAGTGATACAACCTAAGATTTACTTCCTCATCTCTAAAATAAAATAATAATGGTCACTACTATCGAAATGAGGATTAATGAGATAATATATAGAAAGGGGTACAAGACAGTGACAGTAACAGATATCAGTCAGAAATATAGGACTCCTCTGGTGGTCCAGTGGTTAAGAGTCTGCCTGCCAATGCAGGGGACATGGGTTTGATCCCTGGTCCGGGAAGATTCCACATTACTATGGAGCAACTAAGCCTTTATGCCACAACTACTGAGCCCACACTCTAGAGCCTGTGCTCCACAAGAGAATCCTCTGCAATGAGAAGCATGCACACTGCCATTAGAGAGTAGCCCTGGCTCACGGCCACCAGAAAAAGCCCCCTTGTAGCAATGAAGACCCAGCAGAGCAATTAAAAAAAAATTTACAAAAAGAAATACTAGCCACAAATTGTCTAGATTTTTCTTTCTAGAATCTAAAATCCTTCATGCATCCCAGTTACCAGTATAATAATCTTAGCATATTTCACACAGGAGATTGTTTAGAATTGCACACACACACACACACACACACACACACATCATCTCAAAGTAACACAATGGCTGCCTTATAATAAGCATTCAAGAAATATTTATTGTGTGAATAACGAATATATGAACTTAAAAGCATAATTGATATACCGATCTCTATTCTCTTGGCAAACAGTTCCTAACACACAGTCATCTATCTAAAGCAGAGGGAAAATCCCATTACAATGGACACAGCAAATCCACATCATCACTTTATGTATACATTTAATTGTGAGCCAATCCATTCATCCATGAGAAGACAGTAATTTCTACGTCCTTTCTGGAGCAAGATTATACCATGAATCAAGCCTTCCTTTGCCTAAGTCCTGCTTCTTTCTCTCCGGAGAAAAGATGTGTCAAGGACAGCCCTTTCCAAACAGATGTAGAAGCAGGACATTTTCCATCCCCCTACTTCCTGGAAGAGGTCTCTGCCTCTCAAAAGTTTGCTTTGTCTAACCACCTCCAGACACCCACACCCTGCATATCCTGTTGGTAATGTCCGTTGGAGTATCTGGTCACTCAGATGAGAGAAAACACACACACACACTCACTCACATACTCAAACACATATTTGTAAGAGGAAGAAAACTGGGGAATTGGAAAGGCCCCTTAATTTATGATAAGCACACATTGTTATTATTAGCTTACCTTTATCATCATTTGAGAGTATTTCCATAGGGCAGTTCCTATCTACCTGGAAAGCCCACTTTGCTTATGCACACAACTCTAGATTTAGAAGCTCTTGGCTAGTTTCCCATCTGTCTAACCAAAGAAAACTTATATTTTCCAAAATCACATTAATTAGAAGTACCGGCAAGAAAAGGTGATTGGTTATAATCCACGTGCCCATAGAACCCCCTCTGCTCCGCCCTCCCTTTCCCCCATAAGGCAGCAGCCCCCAGTCCTTTTGGCACCAGGGACCAGTTTTGTGGAAGATAATTGTTCCACAGACTGGGGTAGGGGGGTGGTTTTGGGATGATTCAAGCACATTACATTTATTGTGCATTTTGTTTGTATTATTATTACATCAGCTCCACCTCAGATTATCAGGCACTGGATCCTGGAGGCTGGGGACCTCTGCTGTAAGAAGAGGAAGGACCGGCTAGAAGGGAGGAAGTACTTTATTTTTTCTTGGCAGTTGACAGCACGTAGGTTTACACGGTGTACCCAGCCAAGTTGTTATTTCCTTTTGGTAAACGCTGAAATTAGATTCAAATGTACTGACAGAATATAAGAACCATTTGACTTTTTTTTTTAATGTCTTATCACACATGATAGCTTTCACATAGTCTCTTGCAAAGATGTAAATATATTCAGTGGGCAACTCATTGTCCATTCCAAAGAAGCCAAAAGCCGGTTTCACTTATTTATTTTGTTTGGTTTGTTCTGTTAGCATCAGATTATTAAAGATACATGTTCTCATTTCCTTTGTTTGTATTTTATTAGTACACTAATGACTGTTATGACTATTATTACCACTCTTCTTAATAACCCCTTACCTTTAAATGCAGTCTTGTGTCTTGAAATATCCCAAAGCTGTTTATAACCTATTCAACAAATTAGACATGGGCCTCACCTCACTCTCCCCCAAAAGTTACCTGTTTCCTGCAGTGAAACCCAGCAGCTGTATTAGTAAGTGCCTGGTTCAGCCTGGCATGGCAGTGAAGACAGAAAGGGCAAGAGAAGGCATACCCAAGCTACCCAGTCCCTAGCCATCCCATGAACAGGCCCCAAGAGACAGCAGAACAAGGGAGTTTTGTGACTGTGGGCCTTGACCAAAGGCCTGAAGAGTTGGAGAGATGGCTTGTCTTATCTTCTGGACCCAGGCCTAAATGAATTAGAGGGACATGTCAGGAAATATGATATTCCTGCTAATGTGAAAGGAAAAGTTCTTGAAGTTTTATGAGAAATCTTCTTTAAGTTAGAGAATTAATACTATCCAGGTATTTAACCTTTGACCTCATCTGAACGAACCTAAATTTCTGTTTTTTCTTTTTCACCTTTATTATTCATGTTCTGTGATGAGACTATTTGAATTCTGTCCAATTATATGTATTGTCTTTTGTTCTGAGAGACTGTTGATCTGACCACCATTAACCTTTTTGACATGTAAATTCAACCACATTGCCTTTTTATGCAAGACCACACACAGAGAGCCTCTTGGACTTGGAGGATTTTAGAGGAAGGCATATAAACGTATCATCTCTTTCTCCAACATTTCTCTGCTCCTAAGAATTGAGAGAAAAGTAGGTTTCTTTGTCATAGATGTATTTTTGAGAGTAGGCAGCAGCAGTAATCCATCTATGAACATTCTGAATTCTTCCAAGCAAGGCCCCAGAGCCCTGGCCCAGCCCCCATCCAACCATCACACACTATAGACCTAGAGAGGACCAAATACCCCAGGTTCCAAAGGATACTAACTGTGCTCATTCCCTTCAAATCCAGCTCCATCCTCTGCTGCCACTCAGCCCTGAGTCTTGAACACTTTCTCTGTGGGAAGAGAACCTCAGCTAGATTTTAGTTTTCAGTCTAGGGAAAGTTTTTCTGGACTGTATTGATAGTGTAGCTTAATTGGAATACCATGCATTATGAGCCTGAGCTTTAGAAAACAAAGCAAGCAACACTCCTTTGAAACTGGATTTATCCTTCCAGCCATCTTTGATAATGACAAGGTCTTCAATCTATTTAGGTATGCTACTAAATGCATCATAAAACTAGAAAAACACGGGCTCCAGAATTTGTTCTTTCAGGTATTTGAGTTGGAGGGACCATCTAAAGGATAGGTGATTTAGAGCTGATGAATATACTTTGTACTTATCTATTTCCAGGGAATTTAGAATTTTTCTATATGCAAATTAAAAATTAGCTGTTGTAAAGAATAGGTGACTATTCTTTATGCACCAAAATTCAAATTCCTTTTTATGTCATTTAATCATGGTATATTCCTGACTAAATGCAAAACAGTTTAAAGAATTATGTCTGCACACAAGTTTACGGAAAGCTCATTGTGAATTTAGAGGGTGATGGTATTAGTTCAGTTAAATATAACTTCTACTGACTTGATTATAGATTGCTATGGATATTAACCAAACTTTAGAATTATCCAAGTTTCTGTAGAATCTAAAATATTTAGGGCTAGAATACCAGAGAATTTCTACTCAGGAGTTAGATTTGATGATGTGGAGAGATTTGTGTCTCATTTGTTTTTCTATTTTGCCTGGGAGAAGAAAGGCAATGAAACATATAAAAATAATTTCCTAATTCTGAGTCCTCCTGAAGAATCTAAGCTACTCCATTTTGTAAGGTTCCAGGAAAAGAGCCTTTGGAAATCCAAGAGCCTTTGGAAATCTCCTGACCTCACCCCACCACCTGCGAACCAATCAGAACCCTTGGCCAGCACAGGAAATTCGAATCAAGTCTGGGAAATGGGAACCAATCAGCACCCGTGGCCAGCCCGGGAAACGAGAACCAATCAGAACTCAACACCTAACCCTTCACCAGAAGGTGACCAATCAGACCGGGAGACTCCCGGTTTTCAAATTTTTTCGCGTGAAAATACCCTATATAAGCAATGTAACCCAGAGCTCAGGGCTCCTCCCTATAGCTGCTGCGTCAGTATCGGTGGGAGCCCCAGCTCCAGCTTGGTAATAAAAACTCTCTTGCTTTTGCATCGGATATCGGCTCCCTGGTGGTCACTGGGAGATTTCGCGACTTGGGCACAACACTCCAAGCCCCCTCAGGTTCTTTTTGTTGTTGTTTTGCTTTTTGAATCATTCTTAATGTAATACATAGATTTTTAATGTCATTTAAAGTCTTGTTCAGAGAAAAATGATAACTCTATTTTCTTGCCTTTCTTGAGTCAGTCTTGAAATCATTTAATGAATTAGCTGAGATATAGTAAGAAAACAATTGTTTAGTTCTGTTCTACTCAACAGAAATACAAGAGTATGTTTTTTTCAGGTAGTAAGTTGAACTGCCAAAATCACAGTGCCATTTCCTGCTTCACAATGTGCCCATCTAGTAATACAGAATTGGTCACTATGTTCTTAGCACTTCTTTTCAGGGACACCATGTGCCCTGTGGAGGGGCAGAGTAGGTAGCTTTGATCTCTCTCCATAGGACTTCTTTGTACAACAGAGTTGGCTATTGAAATGCTTCCTTAAGCTTTCACTGAGCAGATAAATGGATTGACTCCAGAACTGCCAAAGCTCAGAACCTGGGCAACTAAGCTGGCAATCATGTGGCCTAGAGATGGGTCAACTTTGTTATAGTTGAAAAATATATACATATACTTAGATCTGAGTTTTTAAATCTTTTTGAGCCCATGATTTGGTGTCACTGGACTTTTCATATTCAGAGCTTGACAGCCTAGAAAAAAGTTATAGGCATATAGGCATTACCCCTTTGTACTTGACCTCAAGGTATGGCTTTGATTAGCTGAATGATCCTAGAATCTTCCCTTGGAAATGGGAAATATTCCAAGTTTTCTATTCTATGCAGATGTTGTAGTGAATATGTGGAGCTGTCAGCTTATGAGAGTAAACCATATACAAGAATGCTTTTACCCTACAACTGCCTTACAGCCAGAACAGCCTCATCTTATCCATTTGGATCACAGGAAGAGTGTATAAGCTAGAGCCAGCTGGACATTGGTGGGTACATCTTCTGGTTTCATTGACTCAGTGCCACAGGCCTTCTGAGATTCACTGGACTCTACCTGGCTACTCACTTTATTACAGAGGCCCATGAAGTTGGATGGTAAGGATTCTCCTCAAGGAAGATTTGCTTTGACAGAAATAGGGCATCTGTTATGTCAATTGAAACAGAGCACCAAAAGTATTGGGTTAGCCAAGAAGTTTGTTTGGATTTTTCTGTAGGATGTTACGGAAAAACTCAAATGATCTTTTTGGCCAACCCAATACAAGTACAAATAATACCTGAGAAAGATGACAAAGTTCTTGGGGGGAATTGTTGGGATTAAAAAAATTTCCCAGAATATTATACTCTCTTCTCATTTTTAAATTTAAATTAACATGTGTCATCAAAAATTAACAAAGGAAATTAGTTTCAATAGAATAAGACTGTTCTCTGTTTTAAATAGTGAGCAAAACGAGCTCCTCTTGTATGTGGTATTTTGTGCTGAAAGATGGGGGAGGTTTTAAAAAATCATCTTGAAAAACACACGTAGATTGCCCATCTTGGTGCTTTTATATGTGATTCATATGTAAAACAGAACTACCTGCGGAGCATATAGCTGCAGTAAAAATTAAATCAACTCCTTAGAGAAAAGAATTCTCAACCAAGCTAGAGAAACAATTCTATCAACTTTTGTTATACAAGCAAAGCTCTAGGCTTTGAGGAAAGTAAGTTATTTTTTGCTAGAAATAAGATATTTAAGTAAGTACCTAGTGTTGTCTTTGGGGAGGATAATGGGAATATTGGGACACACATATTGAAAAGAAAAAGGTAAGCTCAGGTAGTGTGAATCAGGATTCAAAGTTAGAATCTAGAAGAACTAGTACTACATATTGGGAATTTGGGACTGGCATGTACACACTGCTACATTTAAAACAGATAATCAACTGCTCAATATTCTGTAATAACCCAAATGGGGAAAGAATTTGAAAAAGGATAGATACATGTATATGTATAACTGAATCACTTTGGTGTACATCTGAAACTAATATAACATTGTTAATCAACTATATTCCAAAATAAAATTTTAAAAAGTTTTAAATAAGTAAATGAGAAACAGAAAGAATAAATAGGTGAGTTTCCTTGATGGTCTCAGGTAGAAAATTTAGCATCTTACTTTAACTGCCAGTAAAGCAAGAGGAGGAATGTTGTTCAGTTGCAAAGGCATGTGCTGACTCATTGAGACGCCATGAACTGCAGCATGTCAGGCTTCCCTGTCCTTCATTATCTCCCAGAGTTTGCTCAAACTCATGTCCATTGAGTCACTGATACTATCTAACTATCTCATTCTCTTCCTCTTCCTTTTCCTCTTACCTTCAATTTTTCCCAGTATCAGGGTCTTTTCCAATGAGTTGGCTCTTCACATCAGATGGCCAAAGTATTGGAGCTTCAACTTCAAAATCAGTCCTTCTGATGAATATTCAGGGATGATTTTCTTTAGGATTGACTGGTTTGATCTCCTTGAAGTCCAAAGGACTCTCAAGAGTCTTCAACACCACAATTCAAAAGCATCAGTTTTTCAGCACTCAGCCTTCTTTAGACTCCAACAGGCCAGAGAAAATATATGTGCCTGAGGATCAGAAAGAAGTAAAAATGGATAACACAAAAAATCCAGAAACTCCTTTTGGGATACCTTATCTGTGTTTTCAAATGATCTCCCAATTTTGAAATTGGATGAAGAGTTAAATTAACCAGTGAAGTATCTCCTGGGGTCTTTAATGCAAACATATCTTAGGGGAAAGTGATACCTGGAATGTACATGTGAAGAGTATCGTGTTGCTGAACGTTGTTATGAGATTCCTTTGAAAACTTTTTAAAATGGTGAAACACCCAGTTCACACATGTAATGATCATAAACAAAGGTATAGTGTATTTTTCAAGTTTATCTTCTCATTACCTACTACTTGTCACAAAGGTTTTTTCTTTCTCAAGGCTTTTCCTGTAGCAATGAGAATTTGCCAGAATTTGTTGGCACCATTTGCCAACAGTTCTGTGCCAGAGTCTCTCATACCCAGTTTTTTCTTTTCTTCAGTTTTTAAAGAGTAACTCTGTGTGTGAGAGAGTCAGACAGTGACAGAGCTGGAGAGCATTTAATGGAGAAGGAAGGAGGGAGGAGAAGACAAGATCCTTTCCAGTGGGCCTCAGAGGGTGCACACCCAACAGCCATCCGCCACACTTCAACAGCACAGGTCTCCTCCCTGAAGGAGCTCTCCTGTCTTCTCCCATTTAATTTTTGGGATCCCGTTTAAGATATGAGATTATTAGAGAACATGTAATCTTAAATTTTGAATTCAGTATGTGTATATTACTTATTCTTTAGGGCTTCCCTCATAGCTCAGTTGGTAAAGAACCAGCCTGCCATGCAGGAGACCCCAGTTTCATTCCTGGGTCCAGAAGATCCCTTGGCAAAGGGATAAGCTACCTACTCCAGTATTCTTGGGCTTCCCTTATGGCTTAGCTGGTAAAGAATCTGCCTGCAATGCAGGAGACCTGGGTTCAATCCCTGAGTTGGGAAGATTCCCTGGAAAAGGGAAAGGCTACCCACACCACTATTCTGACCTGGAGAATTCCATGGACTGTATAGTCCACGGGATCACAAAGAGTCAGACATGACTTATTCTTCAGAGAAGTACATTATTTGAACTTAAGAACTTTTTAGTTGACTCCCATATCCAAAAGGCATAAAATACACAAAGATGACTTATGTTTCTAAGAATCAGAAAACTCTGTTTCTTAGAGAGTCAAGGTCTACATAAAAGAAACTAATGAAATAATTTATTTTGTAAGGCATATAAGAGTTTCACACATAAACCAATTGATGCCTTAGTTCCATGACTCATTCTTTCATGATTAATTAGAATTTACAAGGCTGGTTTTGCACAATTTAATGTGCTTGTGCCTTTTCTGTTACATTGCTGACTATAAATTAGGTGTTCCTGAGGGAGAGAGAACACTGAGTGTACTTGCAACAGCCCCTCGGGTGATTTTAATGCATGACCTTCCCCTGCCCTCTCATCTTCAACAAAAGCCCTGCTAAAGACCACATCCAGAATGCATAATCTCCACTTTCAGAAAGAATATTGTCTTCCTCTTCTCCACGCTCCCTTTGATGATGGTGCAGAAATTATAAGTGGAGGAGCAAAGAGTAATTTTAATTTCTTTGTTGTTTTACTTATGGAAAATTGCCAAATGAAAATACTGTTAGAATTGGTTTCTGGATTGAGAACCAATTATTTTTACAAAAGAACCTCTTTGTTCCAGAACAAGCCAAATATTCATTGAGGAAATCATTAAGTAAAAACTTTATTAGGTCAAAAGTATAAAATAAAATGAAAAATAAAATAAAGTAAAATATAAAAAGTCTAACCCATTGTCCTCAAGTCACTACCAGGCTCCACAGGACCAATCCCTACTCTCTCCCTCTCTTGCAGCCTCATTCATGTACTCCAGCCAAGACAGCTTTTGACCACTCAGACTTCAGTTTAAGTACCCTCTACCCTCAGAAAGCCCTGCCCTGACTACCCTGTCACTGATCACCACATCACCCAAATGTAGTTCTGGCATTGTGCTTACATTTTCCTTGTCATTTATTGATTTGATACATGTTTATTCTTCAGCCTGTAGGTTTGTTGGGTTAGTGACTGTTTTCTCCCAGCTGGAAAGCAAGCTCTGTGAAAGGCCCACCAGTATCTCTCCTCCTGTGCCTAGAACTGTACTGGGATGTAGTAAGAACCCAGGAAATATAAGTTGAGTTTATTGTGAGAATTCCTCAAAGACTGCTAGACATCAGTTGCTTCAGAAGAGAAATCCTGTAAGACTCCTGCCATTTTGACAAAGAGGAGGAACCAGAATTATACTTGTTTAAACTTCAAAATAAATGTCTTTTTATTTTGTGTTCCATTCTGATGAAGTGGAACATACCAGTTAACCATTATTATACAAAAATTATTTTCAAATGTTTAAAGTTATAACACTTTTAGTCTCTTTTCCTTGATAGATAATGTGGTGGTGGTTGTTTAGTCACTAAGTTGTGTCCGACTCTTGCAACTCCATGGACTGTAGCCCACCAGGCTCCTCTGTCCATGGGATTCTCCAGGCAAGAATCCTGGAGTGGATTGCCATTTCCTTTTCCAGGAGATAATGTGGACCTGATCATATTAAATTCCTTTCTAATAAACATTCAAAGCCCTGGTCCATTGTCATCTCTGCCAATGTGTTCTTCTGATAAGAAGTTGCTTCCCATTCTGTCTCCTGAAATATTCCACAATTACATTTTTACAGCAATTACTGCAGTACTTTGAGTACACTGAGTGTCTGTAGCTCTGTTACTACTGAACTCTTAGAAAGGAGATAGTTCATGTTATTCACGTCTGTATTCTAGCAACCCAGAATTGAACCCATTACCAGGTAGCTGTTTTTTGTATGAATTCAAAATGAATTAGTAAAGAAAGGAAGGCTGATATTTATAACATGAAATATAAGTTTGGGGGTTTTAAACATGTTTTATTTTGGGATCCTCTCAAAAGGAAAGGTATAGAGTTGATTGAACCCTTTTGTAGCAGGCTTTGAAAAAGCATTACTCAAAAAATATTTTATTTCATATCATTACATTTTAAATGGAATGTTAATTAACTGGTATATGATTAATTTTATATACTTGCCCAATTGCATTTAAATTGGTTAATGTTAATCCAATTAATTTAATAATATAGCTCTGGCCAAGTCTGAATGTAAAACATCTGAAGCAATGATTCCAATATATTTCAGGAAGAAAATCTGTACCACAAGAAGCCAGCCAGTTAATCTAACAACATATTTCAGGGAAAAATTTCAGTCTGGCCAGAGATTTATTCATCTGTGTTCTTTTTTTTAATTGTATTATGTATATTCCCAGGAATATTATTCTCTGGAGTCAGTTCTGATTTCAACTGTGGATAGAGTTTTAAATCATGAGATTTCTGGAAGAGATTCATTTCTAATTCCTCTAGGCTGGACATCTTGTCGCTGGCAGACTTCAATGATAGACTGATGTACTCTCAGCCTCTTTAGAAGAGCAGCTCTGGATAGTTAACGTCTTCAAACCCTTTGAAAATTTAACCTTCCCATGTGATTTTTTTTTTTTTTTTCCTAGAGCAGATGATCAAATATACCTAACTCTGGATGGTGATGAGTGAGAAGAAAACCCAAAGTTGGCCCAAAGGAGCAGTTACTTCTTTCATCTTCCAAGATACCAGCTGTTTCTGCTCTTCACCCCCAAGAGTGTCCTTAAGGCATGTACAAACTGCAGCCACCATAATATCCATGTGCTTCTGTCTCCTTAATTCAGCACTGAGCTTTGTGAAGACATATACTGTTTCTTAATCACCTTTGTGTCCCTAGCTCTTAGCCATGCACACGGCACATAGCAGATGTCTCAAAAAAATATTTATGGCGTGAAAAAAAGTGGGACCTGGTGGTCTCACATGGTTTCCAGAGGTCTGTCTCTTCCCTACCACTGAAGGATCCTCTAGTAACATCATTCATTTCTTCTCTTTCCCTTTGGCTGTTCTTGGGCTTTAGTTTGCACTGTCTGACAGGTCAACTCTGTCTTAATCATTGAATTAAGATTAAGTTCTAACACTTGCTAAAGACTAAGACTATTACCATGTCACATGGAGGGAAGAAAAGCCCGCTTTTTAAAAAAGGGCCCATCTTAGATGAATAATACAAGAGAAACAATTATTATAAAAAATAATAATGACTCAACCAGAGGATTGGTTTGTCTTTTAAATGAGTAGGCACTTGAATGTGATAAACAAACATTGCCATTGGCAAGAGAGCCTGCTTCCTGTTGCTAGGCAGAAATCAAGCTGGCTTTACTCAGATGGCAGTTTAAGTTTCTTAGCTGCTTCAGATGCTATTCCAGATAAGCTGAGAAGAAAGAGCATGGACAGACGGACAAGGGGGCTGCCCCCAACCCACTTAATATATCTGTTGCGGTTGTTATCTGATAATCTTAGAGAAACTCCCTTGGAGAAACCAAGTTAGCAATTTCAGGAAACAAAATGGGATCAAATGAGATAGAGAACCAGGGCAATGGTAAGGAAAGAGCTTGATTACATTGTGATTAGACGATTAAGACAGGGTTGACCTGTCAGGCAGTGAACAAAGCTGGTAAAGAATGATCTGGGCCATGGGAAGCACAGCCTGATGGCAAATCAAGCAGGTTCTCCAAGAATAATGAAAGGAGGCACTTATAGCAACTTAAGGGGCCCTGAGCTTGAGTGGGAAAGAGCACAGGTTTGGAATTAGACACACCTGTCTTTGGGATCCTAGTTCTATCCAGCTAAAAAAATTTCTTAACTACACAGGGTAATGATGATTCATTTCTTAACTACTAAAGGCAAGTTCCTTAATCTCTCTGAGCCTTAGTTTTCTCATTTATAAAATGGGGACAAAAACTTGGTTATCAACTTTCTTCCTGGAAAAATGCATATGGTATATTAAGATAAACATTTTTGCATGTGCTTTTAAAGAGGTTCACAGATACTCTGCTGCCCATTTAGAATTTTGAGAATAAAAACACCTACTAAAAATGTTTTCACACTGAGATAGATTTTCTACTTCACAGAGCTTTTCTAAATGAAAGACTTATGATCAGAAATTTGATTATTTATCAGTTGGAAGTTTTTGTAACTAGTATCACTATGTTTCAATGCACACTGACAATTGTTACAATGATAAACTGTTTTCACGATTATGCAGAGCATGGTCCCAAATCAGTTTTGCATGATTTGGTTTTGTGTGGTTGCTAATTTAAAAAGCTAGAATGCTACCTTTGGAAATTCTGACCCAGAAGGCTTGGAGGGTATCTTGGGATCTACATTTTTAACGTAATAACCCTGATCTTCATTCTTATATAAAATTATAATTCTGGTCCATTTGAGTTTATCGTTACACATAATACTCATTTGTTTGCTTTTCTGCATTTCATGCTCTATTCACTTGAAATCGCATAATAAACAAATAGGGCTTCCCAGGTGGCACTAGGGGTAAAGAACGTGCCTACCAGTGCAAGAGACACAGGAGCCGTGGGTTCCATCCCTGGCTTGGCAAGATTCCCTGGAGAAGGATATAGCAACCCACCCCAGGATTCTTGCCTGGAAAATTCCATGGACAGAGGAGCCTGGAGAGCTACAGTCCATGGGGTCACAAAGAGTTGGATGCAGCTAAGCACAGCACTCACCGTTTTAATTCATTTGAAAGACCCCTTTCAATGCCAGAGTAACATATATCATAATGGCATGTGGAACAACTGAATACGATGTTCCCCAGGGATGGAGTAATCCAAATGGGTGCCTTAATGTTCATGCACCAGAGTTCATATGTTTTGCTAGTTGGGAGCTCTTAGCGATCTCCCGAGCACATCGAGAGACGGGAGCAAAGAGTAAAAGCAATGAAGAAGGTAGTTTACAAAAGTCAGACAAAAGATCACAAGAATGTGGCAGTGTGGGACGACTGATACAAGAGTGAACAGACACAAAGAGCTCCATGGTTCCCAAGGCCTCAGTGTGTCTATGGCAGAGAAACATAGTGAATGTTCAGGACAATTACTTGACATTGAAAAGTCAAAAATATGCATGGCATAGTTTTGTTTTGTTTTGTTTTGTTTTTTCCAAGAAAGAAGTGCACAATATGCTTGAGAAAACTTTCTACCCCAAATTTGTCAACATAAAACATTTTATTGTTCAGCTCTCAAGAAAAATGCTACTTTCTGGAATTACTTGTTTTTGAAATATGAAAGTATATGTTATTCCTTACCATCGAAAGCTCACTAAGAACACTATAATGATTAAGCACTCTCAGTACAAAACTTCTGGCCCTGCTTTTACATTGCAGCAGGAAAGATGCACGAAGCTACCCAGAGATATGGATGTTTCTGACAGCAGAAGGCAAAACTGGAAGAGATTCATTTTCATCCCATTTGAAAAAGTAGGTTGTCTTCACCAAATTTTCTTTTTATAAAAATAGATACACATAGCCTGCCATGAAGGAAATTTTATAGTAACTGATAAATAGAAATGCTTTAGACCTAATCCTCATACAGGAGGATTGACAGAAACATCAGATAGAAGAACACAGAACTTCAGGGAGAAAAGCAGCAAGGAGGAGGGTAAAAATCCTGGCTCCCCTCAAGGTTCTGATTTGTTCTAATGGCTCAGTAACTAACTGCAGTTAGCAACCCACTCTGGCTCAGTTTAGGGCAGGTTCAAGGGGATCAGCCTTAGAGCCACTGCAGACACTTGATGGATCCTCTCCAAAAGAAACAAGGTAAACCCCAGAGGTACATGCTTGATAAATTTTTCTAAAGGAAGTGATACCAAAGCTGCTGTCAGGGTTGTGTGCCTGCCATTAAAGAGGCTTGAACAAGCCCTGTGAACTTGCTCAGTCGTCTCCGACTCTTTGCGACCCTGTGGACTGTAGCCTACCAGGCTTCTCCGTCCATGGGATTCTCCAGGCAAGAATACTGAAGTGGGTTACCATTTCCTTCTCCAAGGGATCTTCCCGACCCAGGGATTGAACCTGGGTCTCCCGCATTGCAGGCAGATGCTTTAACCTCTGAGCCATTTTCACTCTCCTTACTCTAGGCTGCAAGTCTGAACAGGTTTAGGTCCTTTGGCCTTTCCCCCTCCCCCAAAACAAAGGCCAAGAACACGGGAGAGATAATGGGTCCCCATGTAAGAGGGCATCAGAGGGCAGACACACTGAAACCATACTCACAGAAAACTAGTCAGTCTAACCACACTAGGACCACAGCCTTGTCTAACTCAATAAAACCAAGCCATGCCTGTGGGGCAACCCAAGATGGGTGGGTCATGGTGGAGAGGTCTGACAGAATGTGGTCCACTGGAGAAGGGAATGGCAAGCCACTTCAGTATTCTTGCCTTGAGAACCCCATGAACAGTATGAAAAGGCAAAATAATAGGATACCAAAAGAGGAACTCCCCAGGTCATTAGGTGCCCAATATGCTACTGGAGATCAGTGGAGAAATAACTCCAGAAAGAATGAAGGGATGGAGCCAAAGCAAAAACAATACCCAGCTGTGGATGTGACTGGTGAGAGAAGCAAGATCCGATGCTGTAAAGAGCAATATTGCATAGGAACCTGGAATGTCAGGTCCATGAATCAAGGCAAATTGGAAGTGGTCAAACAAGAGATGGCAAGGGTGAATGAACATCGACATTCTAGGAATCAGTGAACTAAAATGGACTGGAATGGGTG
Organism: Oryx dammah; assembly: GCF_014754425.2. Lineage (NCBI taxonomy): Eukaryota > Metazoa > Chordata > Mammalia > Artiodactyla > Bovidae > Oryx > Oryx dammah. The sequence continues at coordinate 50,054,135 of NW_024070204.1, read as the reverse complement.
AACTTAACTCAGATGACCATTATATCTACTACTGTGGGCAGGAATCCCTCAGACGAAATGGAGTAGCCATCATGGTCAACAAAATAGTCTGAAATGCAGTACTTGGATGCAATCTCAAAAACGACAGAATGATCTCTGTTCGTCTACAAGGCAAATGATTCAGTATCACGGTAATACAAGCCTATGCCCCAACCAGTAATGCTAAGAAACTGAAGTTGAACGGTTTTATGAAGACTTACAAGACCTTTTAGAACTAACACCCAAAAAAGATGTCCTTTTCATTATAGGGGACTGGAATGCAAAAGTAGGAAGTCAAGAAACACCTGGAGTAACAGGCAAATTTGGCCTTGGAATGCAGAATGAAGCAGGGCAAAGACTAATAGAGTTTTGCCAAGAAAATGCACCGGTCATAGCAAACACCCTCTTTCAACAACACAAGAGAAGACTCTACACATGGACATCACCAGATAGTCAACACTGAAATCAGATTGATTATATTCTTTGCAGCCAAAGATGGAGAAGCTCTATACAGTCAACAAAAACAAGACCAGGAGCTGACTGTGGCTCAGATCATGAACTCCTTATTACCAAATTCAGACTCAAATTGAAGAAAATAGGGAAAACCGCTAGACCATTCAGGTATGACCTAAATCAAATCCCTTATGATTATACAGTGGAAGTGAGAAATAGATTTAAGGGCCTAGATCTGATAGATAGAGTGCCTGCTGAACGATGGAATGAGGTTCGTGACATTGTACAGGAGACAGGGATCAAGACCATCCCCATGGAAAAGAAATGCAAAAAAGCAAAATGGCTGTCTGGGGAGGCCTTACAAATAGCTGTGAAAAGAAGAGAGGTGAAAAGCAAAGGAGAAAAGGAAAGATATAAGCATCTGAATGCAGAGTTCCAAAGAATAGCAAGAAGAGATAAGAAAGCCTTCTTTAGCAATCAGTGCAAAGAAATAGAGGAAAACAACAGAATGGGAAAGACTAGAGATCTCTTTAAGAAAATTAGAGATACCAAGGGAACATTTCATGCAAAGATGGGCTCGAAAAAGGACAGAAATGGTATGGACCTAACAGAAGCAGAAGATATTGAGAAGAGGTGGCAAGAAGACACGGAAGAACTGTACAAAAAAGATCTTCATGATCCAGATAATCATGATGAGGTGATCACTAATCTAGAGCCAGACATCTTGGAATGTGAAGTCAAGTGGGCCTTAGAAAGCATCACTACGAACAAAGCTAGTGGAGGTGAAAGATTTCCAGTTGAGCTGTTTCAAATCCTGAAAGATGATGCTGTGGAAGTGCTGCACTCAATAAGCCAGCAAATTTGGAAAACTCAGCAGTGGCCACAGGACTGGAAAAGGTCAGTTTTCATTCCAATTTCAAAGAAAGGCAATGCCAAAGAATGCTCAAACTACCACACAATCGCACTCATCTCACACACTAGTAAAGTAATGCTCAAAATTCTCCAAGCCAGGCTTCAGCAATACGTGAACCATGAAGTCCCTGATGTTCAAGCTGGTTTTAGAAAACACAGAGGAACCAGAGATCAAATTGCCAACATCTGCTGGATCATGGAAAAAGCAAGAGAGTTCCAGAAAAACATCTATTTCTGCTTTATTGACTATGCTAAAGCCTTTGACTGTGTGGATCACAATCAACTGTGGAAGATTCTGAAAGAGATGGGAATACCAGACCACCTAACCTGCCTCTTGAGAAATCTGTATGCAGGTCAGGAAGCAACAGTTAGAACTGGACATGGAACAACAGACTGGTTCCAAATAGGAAAAGGAGTACATCAAGGCTGTATATTGTCACCCTGCTCATTTAATTTATATGCAGAGTACATCATGAGAAACGCTGGACTGGAAGAAACACAAGCTGGAATCAAGATTGCCGGGAGAAATATCAGTAACCTCAGATATGCAGATGACACCACCCTTATGGCAGAAAGTGAAGAGGAGCTAAGAAGCCTCTTGATGAAAGTGAAAGAGGAGAGTGAAAAAGTTGGCTTAAAGCTCAACATTCAGAAAAGGAAGATCGTGGCATCTGGTCTCATCACTTCATGGGAAATAGATGGGGAAACAGTGGAAACAGTGTCAGACTTTATTTGGGGGGGCTCCAAAATCCCTGCAGATGGTGACTGCAGCCATGAAATTAAAAGATGCTTACTCCTTGGAAGAAAAGTTATGACCAACCTAGATAGTATATTCAAAAGCAGAGACATTACTTTGCCGACTAAGGTCCGTCTAGTCAAGGCTATATATATATATATATATATATATATATCAACCCTGGGATTGCTTTGGAAGGAATGATGCTAAAGCTGAAGCTCCAGTACTTTGGCCACCTCATGCGAAGAGTTGACTCATTGGAAAAGACCCTAATGCTGGGAGGGATTGGGGGCAGGAGGAGAAGGGGACGACAGAGGATGAGATGGCTGGATGGCATCACAGACTCGATGAACATGAGTCTGAGTGAACTCCGGGAGATGGTGATGGACAGGGAGGCCTGGCATGCTGCGATTCATGGGGTCGCAACGAGTCGGACACGACTGAGAGACTGAACTTACTTCAAGAACATGAAAACAGGAATTTAATCTGCAACTCCTCTGTAATCCTTGAGCATTGGGGCCTTCCCAACTGCAAAGCAAAGATTGATGATGGGTAGTAATTTCTGCCTCTGTTGGATGATTAAAAGTTCAAATAGGGCACCTAAAAGATAAATATAAGGTATCAGAAGGCGAGGGGCTTCCCAGGTGACTCAACATTAAAGAACCCGCCTGCCCATGCAGGAGACGAGGAGGCACAGGCTCAGTTCCTGGGTCGGGAAGATCCCCTGGAGGAGGGCATGGCAACCCACTCCAGTATTCTTGCCTGAAGAATCCCATGGACGGAGGAGCCTGGTGGGCTACAGTCTGTAGGGTTGCAAAGAGTCATACACAACTGAAGCGACTGAGGAGGCGCGTCAGAGCGTATTCTGTGCTCAGATCAAGTTGCTTCTCTTTGACATAGGAACCACGTTGTCTTGTGACGCTCATTCTGGTGAGAGCAGTGAGCTGGGACTGCCAGCTAGCCCCCCACCAGTGAGGTGTGCTGGATGGTTCCGAAGGATCAGGAGGCGTTAATGAGTTTGTTTCTCAGGCCATGTGTCCACTCGGATGCTGCTGTGTTTGTGTATTCTTCCACATAATGCTAAATGTATTATTTAAACACTTAATCTGTGAAACTGGATGTCCTGGAGGATTTGCGGAGAAACAAATTGAAATAGTCTCAGAGAAATTAATAAAACTCAAAAGGGAGGTATGGCCCATATGACATGAGATGGAAATAGACAATATGAAGAAGGGAAAAAAAAATGAATGAATTTTAACATTAAGCCACCCAACCAAATCAGGGCTTAATTGAGCTTAAATTTGGACTGATAGGTATGATTCACAAAGGGCTTCCCTGGTGGCTCAGCTGGTAAAGAATCTGCCTGCAATGTGGGAGACCTGGGTTCAATCCCTGGGTTGGGAAGATCTCCTGGAGAAGGGAATGGCAACCCACTCCAGTATTCTGGCCTGGAGAATTCCATGGACAGAGGAGCCTGGTAGGCTATAATCCATAGGTTCGCAAACAGTTATACACAACTCAACGACTTCCACTGTGATCTGAAGATGGCCCTGCTCCAGGGAGGGATGTCAAAACTCTGAGGGCTGTTGTGCAGGCATCCGGGGGCTAATTTACACGCAATGGAGCCACTAACGTCATCCCTATATCCTAGTTGCTTTCTTCCTTGTGAAGAAATTATGAGCAGAACCCCAAGTAGCAGAGCACATGAATTGTAGTGAAATGCCTTCAAATGAAATACTTGAGGCTAAGAAATTATTCTTACATTCTCTGAATCTTTAGATACTATCTTCTCACCAAAGTCCTCTGTGGTTCAAAAGACACTTCTTCTAGAGTCCAGGCTCCGATAATATAACAGAAAAGTAGATTAGTGACAGATTATCTCATTTTATGCAAATGTTCTTATTTCTAAACTATCACATCAGCCTGAAAGCCTGCCCACTAAAGGAACTCGCAGGGGAAGAGGAACTGGAAAGTTGTTCCCTGATTCATGACTCCAGGTCCAGCTGTACTTACGATAATGAGTCCAGGCTGAATGCCCTCAGGAAAATGCCTCTTTGGGGAAGGAAGATGCCTGGACAGTATATTGAGATTTCCTGTTCTGCCCTGAGCAGTTTGTGACTTAATGAGCATATTTATAGGTACATTACAGGTCCTTTGTCATTTCAGAAATCAATGAAGTAATTTCCAAAGGAAGTTAGAGTGATCTATGGCAATCAGCTGCCTCTCCTTAATCTATCATAAAGAGAAAAAAAAAAAGAATTCATCCAATAGGGAAAACTGGAAATGGAACAATTTGCCAGAGGGAAAACTTAGCTTTGATAGGACTGAATGAAAAGCTGTATAAGGGAAGTTACTACCTGAAAGAAGAGTATAGTGCTTCTAGTGGCTAATAGACTTTTTTATTATTATTATCAAAACATTTTTTATACTTTGTATACTTTACCTCTTTCAATCCTTATATCCATCCCATACTTTACAGATAAGGAGGATAATGCTCTAAGAGTTGTAACAATGATAATTATTACAGAGGGGCTAGTAACTTGTCCAAGTCACATAGCCAGGGAAAGGGGCAGAACTGGCTTTGAACCTAATTCTGTCTTACCCCCAACCTGTGCTCTTAATCACTGTACCATATTTTCATCACTCTGTTAAAGTTATTCAACCATTTGGGTAAACAGATATGGTCTGATCTTCTGATAAATTCATTTCACTCTGTATTTGGACTATAAATCTTACACACATCCAATTTACTTATCTATCCTTTGAACAGATACATAAAAATCCATGCTAAGGCCAGGAGACATAAAGTTAAAAACATAAGGACTCTCTTTGCAATGAGTTTATAGCAGGGAGATGGAAAAAACAACCTTTATAAAGAGTGCGTAAAGTCATTACACACTGAAAGTACCAGGTGGGGAAAGCAGAGGGGAGGTGGGGCCTTATTCTCCACGTGCTGCATTAGAAGACTTCCCTACTCCTGTCAGATTACCAGCGGATTTTCCAAAGCTACTGATTACAATTCAAATTTAAGATAACAGCAAAAGAATTGAGATTGTTTACTTGGTTTTGGGAAAACTCCCATCTGGGTTTCTGCAGAGCGCACCGGAAAGGGTGTATTTCGAGACAAGGGAAATCTCCTTCTCCCAAATATAGAACCTCTAGGAAATTGTGTTCTTAATTTAGAAACCAACATCAAACTTTGGTGCTTGCAGAGCGAGCGGGTGGGTTGAGGTAAAGCACAAGCTTGGAGCTGCTTACATAGATTTCATTTTCTTTTTTCCATTTCCTTGGCAATCTTAGAATTAGGTCCAAAAACACTTGAAACGATCATTTTCATATTGTTTGCACATAATAGACTACATGTTCCCTTGGTTGGCAAAACATGTGTTTCTCTTCAAAATTAAAGCTTTCAATGTAATGACAAATGACTTTCCAAAGCTGTAATATGTCTTCTGTGAAAGCCCCACTGAATAGTCTCTGCAGTAACTAAATCCTACTGTTTGTTCCTAGCTGAAAAAGGAAAATGTCTTGTAAATAAAATGTGAGAAAAATGATAAGGATAGACAGCAGGCTGGAAGGGTGACATGACTGTTAAATGTTATTAAGATGCACCCTGGTATGGGTTGTATATTTTTTATGGTGCACGCATATATCTCAATCAATCTTCATAACAGTCTTACAAAATAAGCCAGGTCAGTTTTTATTCCCTGCCTTCCAGTGGAGGAAATAGAGTCTCTAAAATTATCATAACCTCCCTGGAGATTGTCTAGCTAACAAAAAGAATCAGAAGCTGAATCCAGCTCCACCTGAATCTCAATTCAGTGTTCTCCATTATGTGGTATGAAAATTAACTGGAAATGCATGTCTAGCTTCCCTGACATGAAAATCACTTCTAATGATGTTAATGGGGTAATGTAAAAGGAAAGTGTTATATTTTATTCATCTAAGAAATACTCATTGAGGTCAGGTCATTGTATTAGGAGCAACAATAGAAACCCAAAGATGAACAATACCCCTCATTTTCCAAGGAGGATCATATGTATGTGCACATGAAAACCCATCTTCTCTAAACATGGTCTGAAGTATATTCTGAAACAAATATTATGAAATATGTATAGCTCTCATTCCTGAGATGTTTCAGGCAGCTGATGATAGACTTAGCTGAACAGACACAGTGATAAAAGATTGATAGAATCCTGATTATACTTAAATGTACAACCCTATTTATTGGTTTAAAATAAGCTTTCTGTCACAACTGTCTTTAGATTCGCTAGGTCTGGTGGTCAAGACTGACGTATTCGAATTTCTAAACCGTGTTCAGTTGTCACACATCAGATTCAGCCAATACTGTCACATCCTGACATTTGCTGTCAAGATCAAGCTCATAATTAAGCTGCTGGATTTGGGAACTTTATAATGAATTTCTTGATGGAACTTAGACTGGTGAATCTGACATTTCATTTTTTGTTTACAGACATGAGCTATGGTATCAAAATACTAATACAGAGACAGCTGCAGAATAGAAGACGATTCTTACATGTCAGACCCCAAAGTGACTGCTCTGTCTCCTTCAAGCTGAAGATGGAGAGTCTTCTAATATGCCCATCTGTAAACCTCTCTCTGTGCTTGCATCTTACTCTCCCTGTATGTTTCACATCTATCCTTGATCCTAGTTACAGCATTTCTCCTTTCCTAGTCCCTAGTAACACACCCTTTTTGAACATCTATTTCAATGCCTTTTAAATAAAGCTCTTTCCTCCTCAGTACACATTTTCCCCCTTGAATTCATGTCCCTCTGTGGAGCTCAAACATATCCATCAACTCATCAGTCAGAATCTTGAATATGACTTGAAATACATTCCCCTAGGTAAAAAAATAATTTGATGAAAGTGCTTTTTATTATTTTCAGTTTAACATTTCTGAATCCTCTTCTTGACTTTAAAAAAAATGCATGCATTTCTAATTCCTTAAAGTTATAGACAGGTACCATTCTCAGATAGTAGGTGAGCCATTGTCTTCAATCACATTTAAAATCATCAGAATAATTATGCAGAATAAAAAAGAAAGGATTCAAAGGTTGTTATTTTCCACAATCCCCTTATAAGTTAGCCTCACCCTAGCTCTACTCCAAAGCTTATAGTGTGAGTGAAAGTCACTCAGTCGTGTCTGACTCTGCGACTCCATGGACTATAGAGTCCATGGAATTCTCCAGGCCAAAATACTGGAGTGGGTAGCCTTTTCCTTATCCAGGGGATCTTCCCAACCCAGGGATTAAACCCAGGTCTCCCGAATTGCAGGTGGATTTCTTACCAGCTGAGCCACCAGGGAAGTCCATAAGGCATTCCTTTATAACTTCTTTATAACATCTTTCTGGTGAGATGCAAAGTTATATATATTTTCCTGGATGACTCTGAGGTAACAATGTCTCTTTTCATTTCTTCCATATCTAAGCAACATCACCTTTTGGAATACTTGACTTCTATCAGTGTCTGCTTTCAGTTGTAATTTCTTGATCCAAACCTTACTTTATGAAACTATGTATTCTTTCAAAGTAGACAACTTGTATTCCTATGACCTATGAGACATTAAGACCCTTGCTCAGTCTATAAGTGATGTAACTTCCTCCATGCCACATTTCCTCTGTTACACTCCATGCAAAGCTTTGGTTTTGAGGAGCTATTGTTGTATTATGAACTATATTATTTCACAAATGGCTCCATTGTCTGGGGTGTGGACTCCATATCTGCAAGTAAAGACTGAGAAGGGAAAGGTCCATTTATTCTCGTAATATAAACTTACGACTCTGGAGAGAAACTGTTACCAGCACATAGTTACAAATGGTAAGCAGCTGATCCTCCTACTAGTACTGGGCAGAAAAATATGTTTTAAAAATATATACGTAAGATATCTGTAAAGCTTACCTTATATCCTTTCTAGAGGACATGAAGATGGAATAGAGTTTTATTTGAATACAGAAAAGTTCACAGCAAATCTCTTAAAATTTTTTCAGAGAATTGCTTCAAGATTGTTTGTACTATCACAGGAAATGCCTTTGAACAGCTAGCATATGACTCACATTTTTGAACTGAAATATGTAATTTCAACATATACCTAGTATACATACACAGATATTTCAAAATGCATACATATGTAATTCTTGAAATTAACATATGTTTGAGTGATTACACCAATGGCTAGACTGAGAAAGCCCCAGTATGCATATTCATGATTTTGTTTTCTGTTCTTTAGGGACTGCCAGATTGGTTATTACAAATTACAATGAACAACTTCTGTGCTTAAATTTTTGGATCTTTTATTGATCATTTATTTATTTGACTTGAACCAAAAGAATTATTGCGTCAACATGGTGACCTCCTTGGGTGCTAGCTCTTAATGTGGCTGTGTTGCTTCTCAGTAGATTTGCAGTGTTTTATACTGTCAGCCTTCTTCCACTCCTCACCTTACCTGTTGTCACAGCCTGCAACTGCTACTAAATGCCATGGTCTCCCCAATGAAGGGCCAGCTTCAGTGGGTGGTATTTGTGTTTTGTGACATTTTAATTAAATTAGCATCTGCCTCAACCTAAGCATGTGACATTTCATGAAAGGCGCTCTAGATCTTAAGCAGCATGGAACCCTTTGTAAAGTGCATACATAGTCCACGAGAAGGGAACAAGCTTCAGGAGGCTTCAAGCCAGGGAGTCTAGGGTCCTGCACCATTCTGCATTAGCTGCTGCATATGCCACAGCAGGTCAGTTATGCAAAGTCTGCTGAGGGCATTTTCAGATCAGGCCTAATTCCCACAAACAAGATGATAAGCTGCCTTAAACCAAAAGCGATGGACTTCTAGGAAAGAGGTCATTTTCATCTAGTTAGATTATTCTGGAAATAGCAGTGAGACCAACATATTTCAAAGATGAATGATATTATTTATCCTCATATCCAGTGTGATGTATTACACTGTGAATACATACACTGAGAATTCATTGGCTAGATTTTTCACCTTCCTCATAAAAGAGGCCATAAACAAAACCTGGATAATCTTACTTAGTGAAAAATGCACAATGAATGCTACTTGTTTGGCTAAAACTTCTCTGAAGAGCTCTCAGTTTTGCTCTCAGAAGTGCAAATGCAACTGGTCTTCTACCTTTGCATGGGTTGTTGCTATATTTACACTTGTTTTCTCCTAGGATGCTCACACAGGCAGAGTGGGAACTAAATCAAGCTCTGATAGGGCTTCCTCATCCTGAGCCCGTTTTTGGAGCACACTGCATTCATAAATAGCCTGCAAGGCTTTGGGCTTCTGAGGTCACCATGCTTCACACAATTGTTCTCTGCAGGGCTACGTGAAAGACAGTGCCTGGGCTGAGGCCTGGAGTTCCTGGAAGCTGGGTTTCTCAGCATTGAAGGGCTATCTCTTCTCAAACAAAAGCACAGCCCAGCCGTGGATGGTGACCTTGGTCATTGTTCTTGGGGCCTATGACTTCAGAAGTGGATGTTACTCCTGAAATGAAAGGACCAACCTCTGAGCCAATACCATCTTGTTCTCAGGACACCTCTATAAAGAGCAAATTGATATGTGTAATGGGATGAATGCCTGGTAAACTTTCCTCTGTTACAAAGGAATGTAAATTAAAGTATTATCCAAACACTTTCTGCTCCCACTTCATTGACACTCCTCAGCCTTAATCCTCCTGGACATCAGGGAGAGTGGGTGAATCAAGTGTAGTGATGACCAGTTGGTGATTAATGAGAGCAATATGTTTTGAAAGATGTGTGGGGAAGGTAAGAAAAAATATCTAGTGTTGAGCAGTTGAATGAGGGAGTCTGAGGAGGTAACAGAAGAGAAAGATGATGAGAGAAGCATTAGGAATTTGCCTATTTGTAAACAGGAATATAATAGGTTGCCATGTGGATATAGGTAAAGAGAGTCTGCAGCAGCAACTAAAAGATCACAGCTTATCTTCAGAGTCACATTAAAAATGTGAGCTTTGGGCTCTCCTCGTGGCTCAGGGGTAAAGAATCTTCCTGCCAGTGTAGGAGATGCAGGTTCTATCCAGGAGGATCCCACATGGCGTGGAGCAACTAGGCTCACACACCACAGCTATTGAGCCTGTGCTATAGAGCATAGGGGCTGCAACTACTGAGTCCCCACGTGGCAACTACTGAACTCCGCGCGCCCTAGAGCCTGTGCTCGGCAACAGCAGGGGCCACCACAATCAGAAGCTCATCACTGTGACTAGACACAGCCCCCACTCAACACAACTAGAGAAAGCCTGCTCGCAGCAAGGTAGACCCAGCGCAGTCTAAATAAATAGATAAATAATGTGAGGTGTTTTTTCAATTCGTTTTTATTCAGAATGGTCTAATGCAACTTACATAAAATCCATGAAATTTTATGAAATAAATACCCTGAGAGTACTTCGAAGATTTAGGTTAAAAAGCAAAAAAACTTTAAAGTGAAAAAAAGGGAAAACAAAACGAACTATTTCACTACTGCTCTCCAGGTCTCAGTACTTTACGGCAACTCTCAAACTTTACGTAGGTATCCTTTTGAGAAAGAACAGACAGGTAGAGGAAACTAAGGATTGGTAAACAATCACTTTAAAAATGGGTACAAATATGTCTCAGACTCTTTCTTGTCTATGCAGAAGGGCATGAAGTCTTTATAGGCTGTGAAGTATTTAAAGAATTGCCATTAACTATTTCAGATATACAGTGTGATTTGAGATAATAAAATGAACTGCTATGTATTCAACATTCAGAAAAGGAAGCTACTCACTTCCCTCTGCATCTCTCTGACAGCAATTTCATTCCTCTTTGCAAAGACATCCACTACATATTGCTTTTAAATTTATTTGAAGCCAAACATTAAATAAGCACTGTAATGTCCTAAACAGTACAAAATGTTGATAATGTTTTTTATACAGTTTCTGATGAAAGCAGGGATGCTAATATGTCCATGTTACAGATAAAGTTGAATCTACTCTTATCTGCCAAACACAGGAAATGTTTGAAAATATAATATAATTCAAAGCAATGCTTTTATTATTGTTTTGAATTGATACTCTTAGGAATACAGACAGGAAATTAAAATACTTTAAATGAATCAATATTTTCATTTTGAAATAATTGTACTGACTTTTGAACTTAAAAAAAAGCATTTAGGTTACATAGGATTGTAATTGACTTGCTTGTAATTGATTGTAATTGGCCCTGTCTATATTTACACAGAGCCATATTCTTCTCTTAGAGTGAATAGTCTCTGCCTTTCCCCTGGGCAACCCTGGTGGGTATACACAACAGAGACACACAAACATTACACAAACACACAGAAAATAGTCTCATAGGCAATATCCTGAATTCCCAAAGCCCCCTGTCATTTTATTTAAATACATATCAACTGATTATTTGACTAAATAGGCTTGGGATTAGATTATACTGATAGATCAAGAATCAAAATGGACCAACTACAGTTTCTTGCCCCAACAAAACAGAAAACAACAAAAATGAAAATGATTAAATTGCTAAGGTCATTGTTTTTTACTAAGCCAACTCTGACTTCTTCTGGACTTGGTGTTTATTTCCAAAGCTAAACTAAAGGGGCTCCTTACTTTACATAGTCTACAAGAACGATGCTACCATTTGGCTTTCTGTAACATTCCATAGTCATAAACATATCCTGAAATTTGGGTGCAGTTTTGGGGTTCATCTGGAGGTGCTAATTAGGCTAGGATGATGGAGAGGCATTTGAATGAGGGGGCGGGTGTGATGCTCTCTGGCATCCTGCAGAGAACAGTGAGCTCCATTGTTTGAGTCCCCAGGTACATGATCTTAGGTCTGGTGCAGCGACTCCTAACTTAATCCTGTAACTCAAAGAATTAGTAACCCAGTGTTCTTGCCTGGAGACTCCCAGGGACGGGGGAGCCTGGTGGGCTGCCGTCTATGGGGTCGCACAGAGTCGGACACGACTGAAGCGACTTAGCAGCAGCAGCAGTTCTAAACTAGGTGGCATTTATTTAAAAATTCTAGCGACGCTCTTGTGTAGCCATGAAAGTGACAGTGTAGAAATCATTTGCTCAACTTAACACTATTTCCCTTTGCATCCCCCAATACTGTGTTCCTAACCCACTTGGGACTCCTGGTCACCTGGAGAGAAAAGCAGGGCGGGGTGGAGAGCTGAATAGCATCCAACTTGCAGATGTGGTGGTTGATTTGTCCACCTGGGAAAAGAAGATTTCTCCACCAATGAAGATGTTATTACCTATTTGAAGTCAAGATCTTAACCATCCCACCTCATCACAAAAAATGTCCCCTACCCCTGTCTGATGTGTCCACGGGACTGCAGCACAAATATTTTCTATGAATACCTTAAAAACCTGCTAAGATATGCCAAGACCTAAATAATTTAGGCTGCAATGCAAAGTTGAGATGCTAATGTACAAGGGAGAATACAGGTTGCCACTCAGCCTTTATTCTGCAGTGCTTCAAAAAATGTTACATATCTGGATATATTTCTCACCAGAGCTTACCACACTTGAGTTTACCTCAGTAGCTCAGAGTTCCACGAATGCCTGAAATGTTATCATTCAAGACCTGAAACTGAATTTTCTGCTTTGCTTTAAGTTCACTGCAATTGAATTAGAAGAAAAGAAAATAGGAGTTGAAAAAAAACTTCTCCTACTCTCCAATAAGACTTGCGTCTACTGGGCCATGTTAGAGAATCAAGTCTACAGTCCTGCCCAGCTCTTTGCAACTCAATGGACTGTAGCCCACTAGGCTCCTCTGTGCATGGCATTTCCCAGGCAAGAATACTGGAGTGGGTTGCCACTAACTTATTGTGAAATAATGAATCTACCGCAACTGGCAAAATATACAAGTTGCTAACAGTACTCCGACTTACTTAAGGAGAAATCTCTTACCAGTTTGGAAGACTGAAGAGAATCAACAAGAAACTGGACTCTAAGGAAGACTTAGCACCACCCCCCTTCCCTGCCCAACCACAACCATCTGGGAGTGAGGCAGGTGAGAAAAACACAAAAGTAAACGATGCCTTGTTCATTCTTGCAGGGCTTCAGATCCGTTCCTAAACTTCTCTAGAGAGATACAGAGAAATATTTCCTTCCTAGCAATCTCTCACTACCCTTCCAGACTGGAAGCCTTTGTGCTGAGCTTGTGTAAGACTCTGCTGTCAAATATTTTCCAGCACTGTTCTCTAGGGAAATGGCACAGAGCTGCTTATGAGCCTATATGCAGACATCTTCAAGTCATTCCAGGCCAAGGCTAATCAAATAGTCAACTCTTATATTAGCCAAGTTAATAAATATCTCTTGATATCTGCTGTCTTCTTGAGATGGTCATCCATTCCCACTATCATCTTCCAAGGTAGAATGTTAGGGATGAAGCAAATAAACCTATGGTTCAGAAAAATCACTTTTTGTCGTTTTGTCATTGATCTCATGCCATCTAAATAACCCTAGAGAAACCATGAAGGAGACTGTCTGTTTTCTCTTGATCCCTTTTCCTTAAACAAAGCTTTCTCTCTCCTTGTCTTTGTGGGGCCTCAGAGATGATCATTTTTCAGTCCTTCATGCTTTTTGCAGCCATATTAAATATCAGAGATAATCAGATCGACCACGCTATGATACAAACCAGATGTTAAACCTCTTGATGACTTTTTATTTCCTATTGTTGATGTTATAGATACAGCCCAATCCTTATTTTTATTTCTCTTTTCTTTGGGCCTTTATTTTCAAACTTCAGTAAAGCATTATAATATTCTATTTGATTTTATTATAAAATGATTTTTTAAAAATTACCTAAAGAATATGGACTAGTTATAGCCATTGCTTAAATTAACAGATGCTATATTTTATAATTCCTCTTACTTTTTAACTTGAGCTAACTTGTTACTTCACTTAGTATGAAAATAAGGTGATTTCTTCAGGGTCAACCCTTACAAACAGTATATGATAGGTAAGGTAAGCCCTCTGCAGAAGTCTCCTTATAGTTTGCATGTATATCACCTAGGTATTGTCTTAAAAGCTAGGTTTTCAGGTCTCAAATCAGAGATTCTAATGTAGAATTTCTAGTGTGAACTCCATGACTCTATATTATTATTATTATTGGAGGATAATTGCTTTATGATGTTGCATTAATTTCTGCTCCACAAATACCATCATCATCGTCATTTGAGGTGCTTGTTAAAAATGTAGAGCAAGGAGACTCTGCATTTCTCAACAAGTACCTCAAATGACGATGATGACAGGATTACCTGTGTCAAAACTTGAGCAACTAAAGCAAGGAATGAGGTGTCCCATTAGACAAAGCAGGAAGAGTAGCCTTTGCCAGAAATCTAATCAAGACTTGAGGCGTGAAGGGAGCCAGAGCCTAAACAAGGATGAGGAATTAACACCATTGTTCACATGATTGAGGGAAAAAGTTGTGAGGATGAAAAGGCAGTCGCTTTGTATAGAGTCTACAAGAGGGAAAATCAAAGCACAGGAATTGGTGACCCCACACTGTTTAGAGAGAGAATATCTTGACACCCATGATTTCATGGGTTTTATTTCCCTCTTATAAAGACACATGCATCCAGTTTTCTGTGGCTTAATATCAGTTGCTGCTGCTGCTAAGTCACTTCAGTCGTGTCTGACTCTGTGTGACCCCACAGACGGCAGCCCACCACCCTGTCCTGGGATTCTCCAGGCAAGAACACTGGAGTGGGTTGCCATTTCCTTCTCCAATGCGTGAAAGTGAAGTTGCTCAGTCGTGTCTGACTCCTAGCGACCCCATGTATTGCAGCCTACCAGGCTCCTCCATCCATGGGATTTTCCAGGCAAGAGTACTGGAGTGGGCTGCCATTAATACCAGTATTCACTCAATAATCTAGTTTTCTAACCAAACGTTTGATAATAATTCGGCAATCTGTTTTGACTCCTTACAAGGGAGAAAAAGCCAACACAGATGCCCCAGTCTATTTAACAGTTTTTGAAGAATACATTGACATTTTTACACATTGGTGTCCCGTGAATATGATTAGCACAAGTCAGCTCATCTGCATCGAAACATGAGCAGAGTAACAATCAGGTTTCTGGGCCTTCAAAACAGGAGAGTGTTAACTCTACACCAGAGTGACCCTGTCCATGTCCTCCCCTGCTATAGATACCCGACCGAGTGTGGGGGAACGTCAACTGTCTGCAAGACAGCTCTATCACTCAGTAGACTTTGCATCAGTAAATCAACCTCTTTGAATGCCGATAGCCCTTTCATAAATGGAGATAATAATACTCAGTGCAGAAGTCATAGAAAAAAAAATCAAACACGCTAATACACTAAAAGAATTTTTTTTAAATAAGACCAAAGATCTCTTCATGAAAGTTAGAGATACCAAGGGAACATTTCATGCAAAGATGGGCACAATAAAGGACAGAAAAGGTATGGACCTAACAGAAGCAGAAGATATTAAGAAGAGGTGGCAAGAATATGCAAAAGAACTGTACAAAAAAGATCTTCAACACCCAGATAATCATGATGGTGTGATCACTCACCTAGAACCAGATATCCTGGAATTTGAAGTCAAGTGGGCCTTAGGAAGCATTACTACAAACAAAGCTAGTGGAGGTGATGGAATTCCAGTTGAGCTGTTTCAAATCCTGAAAGATGATGCTGTGAAAGTGCTACACTCAATATGCCAGCAAATTTGGAAAACTCAGCAGTGGCCACAGGACTGGAAAAGGTCAGTTTTTATTCCAATTCCAAAGAAAGACAATGCCAAAGAATGCTCAGACTACCACAAAACTGCGCTCATCTCACATGCTAGTAAAGTAATACTTAGCTTCAACTGAATGTGAACCGTGAATTTCCAGATGTTCAAGCTGGTTTTAAAAAAGGCAGAACCAGAGATCAAATTGCCAACATCCACTGAATCATTGAAAAAGCAAGAGAGTTCCAGAAAAACATTTATTTCTGCTTTATTGACTATGCAAAAGTCTTTGACTGTGTGGATCACAATAAACTGGAAAATTCTGAAAGAGATGGGAATACCAAACCACCTGACCTGCCTCTTGAGAAAGCTGTATGCAGGTCAGGAAGCAACAGTTAGAACTGGACATGGAATAACAGACTGGTTCCAGATTGGGAAAGGAGTACATCAAGGCTGTATATTGTCACCTTGCTTATTTAACTTCTATGCAGAGTACATCATGAAAAACGCTGGTTTGGATGAAGCACAAGCTGGAATCAAGATTGGTGGCTCAGATGGTAAAGCATCTGCCCACAATGCGGGAGACCTGGGCTCAATCCCTGGGCTGGGAAGATCCCTTGGAGAAGGAGATGGCAACCCACTCCAGTACTCTTACCTAGAAAATTCAATGGCTGGAGATTGCTGGGAGAAATATCAATAACCTATGCCAGACAAAGAAGAAGAACTAAAGAGCCTTTTGATGAAAGTGAAAGAAGAGAGTGAAAAAGTTGGCTTAACGCTCAACATTCAGAAAACGAAGATCATGGCATCTGGTCCCACCACTTCATGGCAAACAGATGGGGAAACAGTGGAAACAGTGGCTGACTTTATTTTTGGGGGGCTCCAGATTATTTTGGGCTGCACATTGTGACTGCAGCCATGAAATTAAAAGATGCTTACTCCTTGGAAGAAAAATTATGACCAACGTAGACAACATATTAAAAAGCAGAGACATTACTTTGCCAACAAATGTCCGTCTAGTCAAGGCTATGGTTTTTCTAGTAATCATGTATGGATGTGAGAGTTGGGCTATAAAGAAAGCTGAGCATCTTTTGAACTGTATGGTATTGGAGAAGACTCTTGAGAGTCCCTTGAACTGCAAGGAAATCCAACCAGTCCATCCTAAAGGAAATCAGTCCTGAATATTCATTGGAGAAACTGATGTTGAAGTTGAAACTCCAATACTTTGGCCACTTGATGCAAAGAACTGACCCACTGGCAAAGACCCTGATGCTGGGAAAGATTGAAGGTGGGAGGAGAAGGGGATGACAAAGGATGAGGTGGTTGGATGGCATCACAGACTCAATGGATGTTGAGTCTGAGTAAATTCCAGTAATTGGTAATGGACAGGGAGGCCTGGCGTGCTACAGTCCATGGGGTTGCAAATAGTTGGACATGACTGAGTGACTGAACTGAATTGAACTGATATATGTACCTGTATGCCTGTGTATGGATAAACCAAAATGTTTAAGTGCTTATCTCTGCATGGTGTATGACATTTTCTTTTGTTTTTCTCAAGCACATATACAATATTCATTATTTTTAAAATTACCATTAAATGATATTAATCTCATTAAATTATTCTTAAACTTGATTCACACCAGGATCATTTGGGGAGCTTTAAAAAATTCTAAAGCCTAGACAGACCCTGGAGAAATTAATCAAAGTCTTTGATGGTAGGACCTAGGCATCAGTATGTTTTTAAAGATCCCTAGATGATTCCATTTTGCAGCCAAAGTTGAGAATCTTGTATCAAATTCTAATGTATTTAATCAATTCCTTTAATCAATTCCTTAAAGAATTAAGGGATGGCACTTAATATAGACTTAACGTCTAATATGTTGAGTTTTAAATATTTTTCCCAAATGTCTTAAAAGTCATTTATGAAATCTTGCTACAAATCAAAATGGCTGAATTCCCCAAGATCAATATTTAATATAACTTCAAAAGTTCAAGTTTAGGTAAGATTTTTAAAAAGGAATCTGAATCTCTGAAAATATGGATTATAAGATGGTATGTCCCACATAAAAACTGAGGAAGCTCAGATGACCAATTCTTTGGGAGTTCCTAAGCTCCTACTAAAGTGACAGTGATGGTTGATTCCATCAAATTGGAGAAGGAGGGACCCACTAAGAAGGCCTTATATTAGGAAGGTACTTGAAGAGACACCAATAGCAGGACACTGGCTGAAAATCAGAGAGACAGATGGCATGGCATCAGGAGACTGGCAAGATTAAACAATATTATACAGCTGATTAGCAATGACAAGAGTTAACAATGGGCACATCGAGAGACCTCCCAAGGGCAGGATGGAAAATCAAAGTGAGGACTCTCTTGGCGTGCACGTGTACTCAGCTGTGCCCGACTCTTTGTGACTCTGTGGGCTGCAGTCCACCAGGTTTCTCTGTCCATAGAATTCTCCAGGTGAGAATATTGGAGTGGGTTGCCATCTCCTCCTTCACGGGATCTTCCTGACCCAAGGATTGTACCCACGTGTCCTGTATCTCCCGCAGTGGCAGGTGAATTCTGAGCCACCTGGGAAGCAGATTCTATTGGCAGAAAACAGCAAACATCCAGGAATATAGATGGTTGACTTAGGGAGATAGGAATTAGGTAACTAGAGCAGGACTCCAATATTGACAGGGATTTGGTCCCAGTTCTTGAGGCACTTTAGCATTTAGTATTTTTAAAAGTCAAGGTTCCGGTTGTTGATGTTTGAGAGAAAAGACAAAAGCCATGAAAACGGAATGGCTATACAAGCTTCAGACTGGATTCCAGCAATGCTGCCTCTGCAAGCTTCTCAAGTTTTGCCTGAAAGAAACAAAATCCATGCCTTATCTAGGGCAAAGCTCATCTTCCTGTGGAAGCCAAGCAGCCCTCCTCTGGAAATTGTAAGGACACAGGAAAGGCAATTTCAGAATCTACAGAGAGTGCATGTGGCTTTTGAGGGTGCCGAATGTGGGAAGAAGGCACCATTCATCGGTGATATCCCAGCTGGGACTCTGGGAATCACCCTGAAGGTGACATTTCCCCTGTGTCTGACCAGTCATAACCCATACAGAATCAATAAACAAATTCTGGCAACTCTAACTTAATAGTATTGTTTAAAAATATCCATTAAATCAATCTCTATAATAATCGCCCTATTTGAGGCTGACGTAATCACTCATGTTGATTACTACATCAATCTCCTAATTGGTCTCTCTGCTTCCTCAAACCCATTGTAGGCTAAAAGAGATTTCTGAACATGATCTGTCTGTTTTTTTTTTGTTTTTCGTTTTTTGTCTTCTCTCTTTGCATCCTGTTTAACTCTATCTCCCTATAAATGTTTTCTCAATGTAGTTCTGGGACTCCAAAGTGAAAGTAAAAGTCGCTCAGTGGTGTCCACCTCTTTGTGACCCCATGGACTATACAGTCCATGGAATTCTCCAGGCCAGCATACTGGAGTGGGTAGCCTTTCCCTTCTCCAGGGGATCTTCCCAACCGGGGATCAAACCCAGGTCTCCCGCACCGCAGGCAGATTCTTTACCAGCTGAGTCCCCCAGGGACTCCAAGGGGTGATCCATATGGTACTCATATGGGCTTATGAATAAGTCCAGCTGATTTGGGGTTCTGCTGTGTGCAGAAAGAACTATGTCTTTCTTCTGCTGTAGCTGTCTCCTGGCAACATTATCATGTCTTCTGGACATGGCTACTCCTACACCTGCTGGAACACAAAGAGTACCAGTAGGCCACTGTTTCCATCTATCTCCCCAAATATCTACAGATACCCTGGAGCATCAAGGCATGGTTGTCTATACTCAAGGAGGGACAAAGGAAAATTAATTTTGTAATGTAGAATAGGGTCATTATTCTTCTGTGATGTCTGCAAACAAAAGTCACAAGTCCAAATGCAAGCTAGACTCTCTCTTATACATTATGGCTGCCACCCAACATGTCCATTTTGTTCCCCAGAGAAAGAAGACAGGCATGTACTCAGCAAGACTTACAGAGAGCCCTGCCTCTTTCTGCATACTGGGTACCTACCAGGGCATGAGTGGTGGACAAATAGGAATCCACAAGCCATCTGAACAGTGATTACTCTTTGAGACTTTTCACTGCCCCACTTGTTCTAGTTTTTTTTAGGGGTGTGTGTGTAGGCAGTGGTAGCAAAGTGGTAACTGGAAAAGAAAGCTTTGATTTCACAGAGGTGGCATGAGAATTTGGAATAGGCACCTAGAGGCTTGTCTTACTTCTTTATAAATTTCTTTCTGCCCAGGTAGAGGCAAATTAAAATAACCTGATCCTGGTGGTGTTACATAGGTGATACCCAAAGAGTAGATCTTAGGCAGGTAGTGGAGATAACTCCTGCAGCTTTCTTGATCTTGATCTCACAGATCTGGATAGCACAAACCTTACATGTAGCAAAATAGAGATTCTTTTTCACTTGTGAGTGCCCTGGGGGTTAAATAGAGAGTCATCAGTCACTCAATGAAATGTAAGTTGAAAATTAAAACAAACAAACAAACAAACCTGTCCTCTAACACAAATTATCTAGGTTACTGCCTTTAGTTTATTTCAGTTTGCTTCCTTTTGGTTACACCCTGGTATTTAGTAGAGTCTGTTTGGACATTCAACCTACTCATGGTTTAACTAAACAATATTAAGGAAAACTATATCCACAGCTAGGACAGGTTGCTAATTAAGAATCAAATACCACTACCTCTAAAAACCACATCTCTAAGGGGAAATGCATATTTAAAGACAAAAAGGAGGGCTGTGAGGGCTAGTGTCCCCTCCTACAGAAAGCTATTCCTTCCAGGGCATCATCTCTGTTTCATCACAGAAGGTGGTGATTGAACATACAGAATTGAAGTCCCTTGGGGAACAGTAGCAAAGGTATTAGAATCGCTGGGAAGTCTCAGAGGAAGCTTGAAGATTCTCAGGGCTTTTTGTGAAACTAGCAGGCTGTTATTTGAGCTCAATAATGTAGTTCCTTCAGCTGAAATAAAAGACTGACTCAATTCAACTCCACAGACAGGGAGAGAAAAGTGGGAAAAAATGACACAAGAGACTCTACAGTCATTTCCTGACCTAACCCATTGATTTACTATGAGTCTTGGAAAGGGCATACAATTTTGTAAGCATTAGGGAAATGTTTGATGAGTAAACAGTTTCCAGCTTCTTCAAGAATAACCTAATGCTTAAGCCCTGAGAAAAATGTCTCCTACAATCTTGGAGTTGCCCTTGAGATGGCAAATGAGTTCACTGATCTGCATCTCAAAAACCAGCACACCAAGTGCACTGTGTGCCCAGCTCCCACTTTCTGCCTGGCTCATCTACTGCCCCTTGATTTCCTTTCTCCACTTCATGCAATAGGCTGCTATCCACTTGATTTCTTAGAGGGATAAACTGGATCTCATTGCTTTGAGCACACTCCCAATGAGTTTATAAAGTTCAGAGGGAAAAAAAAGTACCTGAGCAACCCAAGTGAGTCAGCCCATTCCACAGTTACCTCCTCTAAGAAAGAATCAAGAGATCATCCTTCCAAAGGCCATACCATACATTTGTTTTTATTTTGAAATATTTTTCTAAATATTTAAAGTATTCTCATACCTATTGCTTCAATTACACTCCAGCAAAGTTCACTGGATTGTCTACATTAGCATAAAAGTAGACTCTTAACTGCTTTCACCTTAGAACCATAATGTGATGCTAGTTCCCTTTAATCTACTTATATTTGCAATAATGCATTCTCTCTTGACCCCATACAGTCTCCATTCACCCTGAATACACCAAGGTGATCAATGGCCTCCATGCTGATGGATCTAGTGGTCATTTCCCCGTCCCCATCTTACTTGATGTATCAACAGCATGTGACACTGTGGATCAATCTGTTCTTGAAATACTTTCCTTATGTGCCCTTCAGGACATCATTCATTCCTGGTTTTTCTTATACCTGATTCGTCACTGTTTCTCTGTCATTTTCGCTGCTTCTTCTTCATTTTCCTGACCACCATGTATGGGGATAAATCAGGACTCAGGCTTCACACCTCTTTTCTGCTCTATCTAAACTGGGACCTCCTATGTGACTTCATCCAATCTCATGGTCTTAAATGTCATTTATATAGTGTTAAGCTTCCCTGGTGGTTGAAAGGGTAAAGAATCTGCCTGCAATGCAGAAGACCTGGGTTGGATCCCTGTGTCAGAAAGATCCACTGGAGTAGGAGATGGCAACCCACCCCACTGGAGAATTTCATGGACACGAGTGCCTGGTAGGCCCCAGTCCATGGGGTGGCAAAGAGTCAGACGTGACTGAGAGTAGGATTAACAGACACACTCATACAGTGTTGCTCAAATTTCCTTTTCTGGTACTCATCTCCCCCAGTTCCTCATTTGTGCAGCCAGCTGCTTCCTGGATATCCCCATTTGAATGTCTAATGGGCATCTCAAACCTGTATCCAAAAGCAAATTTCTGTTTCTAACCACCACATTTTTTTGTAATTTCATACCCCATATTGGTAATGAAATCTCCATCTTTCTAGACACTCAGACCAAAGTCCATCAGAAAATTACTTGGCCCTATTTTTCAAAAAATGCTCAGAATCCTGCCATGTCTCACAACCTGTGCTGCTGCCACTTAAGTCCAAGCCATCTTTATTTTTTCCCAATGCAATAGTATCCTAACTGACTACCCCCTTTCCTTAACATCTATTTTTCAATTGCAATGTAATTCACATATCATACAATTCATCCTTTTAAATGTGTAATTCAGTGGCTTTGAGCACATTCTCAAAGTTTTGCAAGCACAACCACTATCTAATTTCAGAACATTTTCATCACTCCAGAAAGAAACCTCCTACCTGTCACTTCCCAGACTCTATCTTCCCACCACCAGCCCCCAGCAACCAGTAATCTGCTTTCTGTCTCTATGAGTTTGCCTGCTCTATTCATTTCACATAAATGGATTCATACCATATGCGCCTTGTATATCTGACTTCTTTCACTTACCAAAAGTTTTCAACATTCATCCAGGTTGCAGTAGGAATCAGTCCTTCATTCCTTTTTCTGGCTAATAGACCAATGTATGGATATACTATATTTTATTTACCCATTCATCAGTTGATGAGCACTTGGCTATTTCCACTTTTTGGCTATTGTGAATTGTGCTGCCAGAAACATTCACGTATCAGTTTTTGCATGGAAATATGTTTTCAATTCTCTTAGGTATATACTTTGGAGTAGAACGTCTGGGTCATATGGCATTCTATGTTTAACTTTTTTATGAACTGTCAAATAACTTTCTAAAGTTGCACCATTTTACAGCTGCACCATTTTACATCCCCATCAGCAATGTATGAAGCTACTGTAAATTCTTAACACAGCAAGTAGAGCTGCGGTATCCAATAAGGTAGCCACTAGCCATATATAGCTATTAAGCATTTGAAATGTGTATAGTCCAAACTAAGATATGCTGTAAATGTAAAATATATGCCTGATTTCTAAGACCTGGTATGAAAAACTAATGAAAAATATCTCATTCATGATAGTTCATACTTTTTGCACTTTGAAAGTATATTTTTTATATTGGGTTAAATAAAATATATTATTCAAATAATTTTACTTGCAATTGTAATTTTTTAGTATGACTAACAGAAAATCTAAAATGCATAACTTACTAATTATATTTCTATGATATAATATTATATTCTATGATATAAAAGAATATAACAGTGAGCTGTGATGGACAGAGAAGCCTGTTGTTCATGGGCTGGCAAAGAATCAGACATGATTTAGTGACTAAACAGCAACAACAACCATCCTTAAAGAATAGTATGATCATTCCTCAGTGCAAAACCCTCCAATAACTCCTCATTTCATTCAGAATAGGGTCCAAAATCCTCATAGCTGTCTATAGGGCCCTAACAGTCTGGACTGTCACCAACTCCTACTATTGTCCCATCTACTCACTTCCTTTTGCTACACTGGCCTCCTCAGGGCCTTTGCACTTGCCATTTCCTCTGTCTGCCATGATGTTCTCCAAGATATCCACTTGGCTTACTTCTATACTTTTGTCAAGATTCGGCAAAAATATTACCTTGTCAGTGAGGGTTTCATGGCCACCCTATTACTTATATACCCTATCCCCTTTTCCTTCCTTATTTTTATTCATATCTGTTTATTACCTCTTTACAAATATTAATTTATTGATTGATTCTCTTTCCCAAGAATATAATAAGCTCTAACATATGATATTTGGCATGTTGTTCACTACTGAATCTTCAGTGCTGAAAACAGAATCTAGAACATGATAGATTTTCCAAAGATATCTGTAGAATGAAATATGAGTAAGCAATAACTTATACAGTTATATGGAATTACTAGTTTTCATTATTGTTGTTCAAGTGCTAAGTCATGTCCAACTCTTTGCAATCCCACGGACTATAGCATGCCAGGCTTTCCAGTCCTCCATTGTCTACCAGAGTTTGCTCAAATTCATGTCCATTGAATCAGTGATGCTATCTAATCATCTATCCTCTGCTGCTCTCTTCTCTTTTTGCCTTCAATCCTTCCCAGCATCAGAGTCTTTTCCAATGAATTGGCTTTTTGCCTCAGATGGCCAAAATACTGGAGCTTCAACTTTAGCATCTGTCCTTTCAATGAATTTTCAGAGTTGTAGTTTTCATTATTATCTTCTTATAAACGAAAAACGGAAGCACCCTATGCCAGGTGACGTGCTTGCCCCAGTCAAGGTTTTGGAGACTTCAACTTCAGAGTGCTCCGAGCTCTGCCATCAAGCAGCCAAGATGTTAGGCCTCCCTTTACCTTTCAATACATTCAAAGCAGTTATCCAAGTGCAAACTTTGAAAACACCTTTGCTGGTTATTCACAGATGGACAGATCATTGCAAAACACAAATGACTTTCTGCAAGCTAAAAGTTTGCTTCTGCAAGTGCCTGTGCAGGCAGACTACTCCAGAGAAGGCAAAAAACCCTCCCGAGGCCATTCAAGCAACAGGCGCCTTCTCAGCTAAAGTTTCCACCCACCATTTGAACCAAAGATTTCATATTCATATCTTCTAGTTTTCTAGGTGCTAGAATACAACACAAAACCTAAGGAGTATTCATCAAATTGAAAAGAGAAAAATTCAGGAAAGGAGAATCAAAGCTGGAAGAATAAACTGAATTATTAGTATTTTTCCCTATTGTTCATTGAATAGTCAAGTTGACAATACTTATTGTGTTCATAGACTTTTATTGTAACTAGGGTATTGGGAACTGGGAAGGCATGTTATCTTAGAAACAATCTCACAAATGCTGGCTAGATTCCCAGGCATCCACCAAGGCCCATTTAGCTGATGATGTAAGGAATTGTGAATGAGAGAATGTAATGCTGGAGCATAAATATTTCTTTTAAATATAATACGTACTTAAACGTCTCCAGAAGCTAAAATCTCTAAAACACAGGTAGTTGTTGCTGTGCTTAGTCGCTCAGTTGTGTCCGACTCTTTGAGATCCCATGGACCCAAGCCCGCCAGGCTCCTCTGTCTATAGGGATTCTCCAGGCAAGAAAACTGAAGTGGGTTGCCATGCCCTCTTCCAGGGGGTTTTCCCAACCCAGCAATCGAACCCAGGTCTTATGCATTGCAGGCAGATTCTTTGCCATCTGATCTACCAGGGGAGTCCCAAATATTGGTAGTCTAAATTAAAAAATAAAATAAAATTAGTGACATGCTGGTTGAGTTATAATTTTTAGAGTATGGGGGAGATTCTGTTTGAGACTTCAGCCACTTTCAAGGACTCTAGAGGCTAAGGTTATATATCCTTATTGTGTCTTGGTTCAGTTCAGTTCAGTTCAGTAGCTCAGTCATGTCCGACTCTTTGCGGCCCATGAATCAGAGCATGCCAGGCCTCCCTGTCCATCACCAACTCCCGGAATTCACCCAAACTCATGTGCATCGAGTCAGTGATGCCATACAGCCATCTCATCCTCTGTCGTCCCCTTCTCCTCCTGCCCCCAATCCCTCCCAGCATCAGGGTCTTTTTCAATGAGTCAGCTCTTCACATGAGGTGGCCAAAGTATTGAAGTTTCAGCCTCAGCATCAGTCCTTCCAATGAACACCCAGGACTACTTTGCTTCAAATTCGGAAGTATTCTTCCTCTGATAAAAATGTCTCAACCACAAATAAATCTCTTGTCCATCAGCTATCTTAGGTGTTTTCTTCAGGTCTATCCTAGTGTTTCTTTCTTTGACCTTCAAGCTTCTTTTTTCAAGTTCTCAAAATCTGTTGACTTAAGCTTGAGACCATACTGTGACCAAGGAGTCAGGGATCAAGTCACCCTATTTCCTGCTTACCCCAAGTATCCTCCCTCCAGCAGGGCCTTCCAGTTGATTATTGTAGTCTTCGGCTCTTTGGCCCTCACCCCATCAAGGTCAAAACTAAGCTAGTGGGCTTAACAAATGCATTTAATGTCTTTGAGCTTCAGCAGTCTCATCTGTTAAGAGATGATCATAAAATGCAGCATAATGTTTCTCAAATCATGAAAAATTACAGGCACATAGACAGAAGGGGTTCAATAAATGCTAGTTTTCCTCTCTTATCTCCTTTGTAATCTCCACCATGAAAGCCCAGGAAACCGAGGAAGCTGACACTCCTGCGGAGACACTGCTGCAGGAAGCAGAGCCTAAGAAGCTCGTTTCCCCAGAGAGGTCCAGGTGCTCTTCCTCACTGTGCTGGCAGCAGTTGAAAGGTCCTGGGCCTAGGGTAGGACTGAGAGCTGCAGCATCGGCTGGTGCTGTGCGTGCATGCATGCCTGCTTGCTCAATCGTCTCCAACTCTGCAACTCTGTGGCCTGTAGCCCGCTAGGCTCCTCTGTCCATGAAATTCTCCAGGTGAGAATATTGAAGTGGGTTGCCCTTTTCTTCTCCAGAGAATCTTCCAGACCCAGGGATCAAACCCATGTCTCCTGCATTGGCAAGTGAACTCTTTACCGCTTGGCTACCTGGGAATCTCTGTAGACTTGTATACGCTGACCCGTACCAGGGCGATTACTAAGGGAGACAAATGGATGCTGAAACTGGGCTTGGTCTCTGCTTGCCAAACCCAGTGCCCTCGCTCAGGACTGCAGTCAGTCTGGAGGAAGGGAAGCCTTTCGTCAAAAGGATTTGCCCAGAAAGGCACCTTTTGGCAATTTCTCTGCCTGGAGAGGACATTCTTTTCAAGAACAAAAAGACAGCATAGCCAACTGTTTCTTGTGGGCGTAAACCTGATCCTCACTGATTTCATAAGGAAAAAGGAATTTTCACTTTTTTGAAGGAAGAAGGATGATGTCAGTCCTGATCCACTTTTGGTATACAATTAATAGTTCTGTAATAGGTATTTGCAAGTAGGGATTAATTATTAGAAATTATCACATACAGGAGTTATTTTTATCAGTAGTTATATTTTAAACTCTGACTTTTTGTAGATCCAAATTGGTGGAGGAAACACTTTTTACCATTTCCATATGTAGAACTGGAAGTCACAAGTTTTTAAATTAACCTTTTGATTTGCAGTAACTATAGATTCACATATGGGCTTCTCTGGTGGCTCAGGGGTAAAGAATCCATCTGGAGACATGGGTTTGATCCCTGGGTCTGGAAGATCCCCCGGAGAAAGAAATGGCAATCCACTCTAGTATTCTTGCCTGGGAAATCCCATGGACAGTGGAACCTGGTGGGCTACAGTCCATGGGGTTGCAAAAGAGTTGGACATGACTTAGCAGCTAAACACACACACAGAGATTCACATATGCTTGTAAGTAATCATTCAGGGAGAGTGTGTGTATCCTAGTGGTAAACCTTATAAAACTATAGTTCAATACTGTAATAGGATGCTGACCTTGTTAGAGCCCAGACACAGAGCATTTCCATCACCGCAAGGATCACTCATCGTGCTCTTTAACAGCTACACCCTCACCCATTCCTTAAACTCTAGCAACCCTTAATCTGTTCTCCATTTCTATAATTTAATCATTTCAAGGTTTTTATATAAATGTAGTCATATCCTGTAGATATTTGTGGGTTGATGTTTGGTTTTCTTTTACTAAACATAAAGAGATTGATTATAGAATTTGATCAAAGTTGTCACATGGATCAATACTTTTTTTTATTGCTGAGTATTATTCCAGTACATGGAATGACCTCAGATTGTTTGACCTTTCACCCCCTGAAGGGCATAAGGGCTGTTACCACCTTTTGACTAGTGCAAATAGACATTTTCTGCTATAAGCATTTGCGTATAGGTTTTTGTGTGAGCACACACCATCATTTTTCTGAGATAAATGCTCAGGAATGCTAGGTTATACGGTAGGTGCAAGTCTGGTTTTTTAAGAAACTACCATTATTTTTTCCAGAGTGGCTTAACATTCCCACCAACAATGTACAAGTGATCCAATTTCTCCACACCATTATCAGCATTAATTTTGTCACTACCTTACATTTTACCTTTCTTAAAGGTACACGGTAATATCTCATGGTGGTTTTAATCTGTATTCCTCTGCTGGGTAATGATATTAAACACCCAGGTCCACAAAAACCCTCTTATGTCTAGACAGGAGTTAGTGAAGATGGACGAGACTGTTCAGTATGGGGTATGTGTGTGTTTGTGTAGAAGGTAGTCAATTCTTGGAGATGTGACTCAAATGCACAGATATTTTGGGGATCATTATTTATATAATCCATTCAGGGTGACCCAGATCTTAAAGCTAAAGTGTAGATTGCAAACACTCTTTACACTGTCAGAAGCCTTGAAATCGTCTTAGTTATAGGAACAGACGTTTCAAATATCATATAAAAATACTGGAAGCATAAGAATATGTTGTAGTGGCTTGTAAGAATTCATTAGTAGTTGTGACAAGAGAGATGGTTGGGTTGTTGGATTTCATACTTGGGATGGATAGTTAATTTCAGAGTTACTAGGACAAGAGGTGATATGAGATCATTCCCACAAGACTGCAATTTCCCACAGAGAATGGGCTGTGTTGCATTCTCCAGGGCCTGACCTACAGTAAGTAGTTAATATACTTGGTGAATAAATGCAAGGGAAAAAAACAGTTTTTTTGTCCTACAATCACTGATCCCTCCAGAAATTAAACAACAACAACAACAAAAGGCCACTTCTATTGCATAGATAGGCATTTCTTTTAAGTTAATTAAAGCATATACTCAGAAGATATCTCTGGGGACTTCCTAGGAAAGAGTCATTTTCTATCACATCAACTCCTATAAGAAGAATGATTCATCAATAAAGGATTTTACATTCCCTGAAAGTGAAAGAGATGTATTCCATAAACACAGGTGAGGACTCAAGCCAGGCTTTTCCTTCTTTAACCACTTTTTTCTTTTCCTTTCTTATTATTGACACTGGACAGTTTCCAGGCCCACAGCTGCACCCTTTAACAGAAATGCATTCACATTTCTCGTACGGTTATGAATATATTGATCTGGCCAGCCAGCAGAGGCTGGTATGCTGTTCATGCTCAGCAAACGCCAAGTGCATCTTTTGAGCTTTATCAGGAAACCAAATGCCAGTAGGAGCTTTGGCTGTGGATTTGACATCTGACTCTGCTGGGGGTGGGGGAAAGCAGGAAGAACATTTTGAGCATTTTTATCTGAAGTTCCCCTCTTACACCTCCCTACCCTCATCACACATCATTACTCTTTGTGCTCAGTCCCTGTGTAGGAATTCCCTGGTGGTTCAGACAGTAAAGAATCTGCTTGCCATGCAGGAGACAAAGGGTCAGGAAAATCTCCTGGAGAAGGGAATGGCAATCTCACTCCAGTATTCTTGCCTGGAGAATTCCATGGACAGAGGAGCCTGATGGGCAAGGGTCCACAGGGTCTCAAAGAATTGGACTTGACCAAGTGACTAACACTTCACTGTTTTGCTGGAGGTGATGAAGGTGGAATCCACAGCTCTCAAAATTCATTTACTTTACAAAGGAGAGATTATTCAGCAGGCATCCATTGCCCCCACCCTCTCAGGCTAGCAATCTCCTAGAAATTGTATGTAAAGCAATATCTATTTCTGTACGTGTAAACTTTCTAAGGAGAGGGTCTTGGGAGTTTTGTTAAATCTTTCAAGTAGCACACAATCTATACAAACATGTTGCACACTTAAATAGTTGATGTAGAGATAAAGATAGTGGAAAGCGATGATGATGCTGCCAATAATTTTGTTGTTCAATTGCCAAGTCATGCCCGACTCTTTTGTGACCCCATGGACTGCAGCCCACCAGGCTCCTCTGTCCATGGGATTTCCCAGGCAAGAACACTGGAGTGGTTTGCCATTTCCTTCTGCAAGGGATCTTCCAGACCCAGGGATGGAATCTGTTTCTCCTGCATTGGCAGATGGCTTCTTTACCACTGAGCCACCTTGAAAGCCCCTTGGAAAACATTACAAAAGTTTTTATAAATCAGTTAAGTGTTGTAATATTAGAGATTCTGGAGCAAACTCACACTTCAAAATTCATGAGAAATTGATCTTTTATTTTCAATTGGGGAAGAATGTTTTGATTATAAGGTAATATAGTACAGTCATAATCAATGTATCTCTCATCAGT
Organism: Oryx dammah; assembly: GCF_014754425.2. Classification (NCBI taxonomy): domain Eukaryota; kingdom Metazoa; phylum Chordata; class Mammalia; order Artiodactyla; family Bovidae; genus Oryx; species Oryx dammah. The sequence continues at coordinate 50,023,691 of NW_024070204.1, read as the reverse complement.
TCTTTCCTCTCCCAACTTTCCTAATTTTAAATTCCTAAGTATTTTGAGAGCAGGGTAACACATCTGTTCCTTACTCACTTATATTTCATTTGTTGTGATGTTTAATATGAGCTATTAGAAGTTCTAGATACTTTTAAACTTTTATGGAAGACATTAAGGTTTCTTTTTTCTTTTGAATAAGAGTGGAGAATTTTACAAAGAATAAACACAATTCAAATCTCCAAAGATTCTAGTTTAATTTGAAATTCAAATACTTCAAGTGGATTTTGAGACTTGCTACAGTGCATCCTTCCAGCATTCCATCTGAAGATCTCAAGAGGTCTTATCTGCCAGCCCACTGTGGTATTTGTTTCCTTTTAAGATGAAGATGTATGTTTCAGTGAACCCTGTAATTTTATTGAACAGTGGTGTTATTCCTAAAATTAAGTTTGAAAACTCAAATAGATCTCAGAGATAAATATTTGAAAGTGACTTCTTGAATCAGGACAGAGATGAATTAATTTTAACTTTGCAGAAAGTCTCTAAAGTGAAGTCGCTCAGTCATGTCCAACTCTTTGCGACCCTATGGACTGTAGCCTACCAGGCTCCTCAGTCCATGGGATTTTACAGGCAAGAATACTGGAGTGGGTTGCCATTTCCTTCTCCAGGGGATCTTTCTGACCCAGGGATCAAACCCAGGTCTCCTGCATTGTAGACGGGAGCCTATAATGCTTTACCATCTGAGCCACCAGGGAAGTCCAAAAAGTCTCTAGGTGCCACTTATTCTCATTATGAATGTAAAATGAATTTAGCAAGTCTAATGTAACCAACAAGACAAAACAAAAAAATGGAGTGTATTGTTTGTTCATAATTTAGACAAAGGAGAGTAAGTCCCAGGATTAGAGAACCAAAGGCAAACATTATCCATCATTTTACTCATTTCTTAAACTGATTGCTTCATCTTCTAGCTCTTTTCCCCCCTCAGTCACCAACTGATAGATGAGTTATAGGACATTGTCTCATATTTCTTAATAATATTTTAAATTAGTCCACTGCTTACATGTCAGATGCCCATAAGAAATTTGAAGAATGAATAGCCAAGGAAATATTAATCTTTTGAAAATAAGTGGATGTGAATTCAAAAGTAGAATATGCTACATTGCATTTAGATCTCTACTCAAATCTCTTCTTGGTTCAGTCTTCCGTGGTTATTTTATTAAAAATAATGTAATTCATGAACATGCTTTGCCTCCTTCAAAGGGTATATCTTATGCAGAGTCTGCCTAGATTCTGAAGAGCTTTGAAGTTGGAGAGAAGACAGAGTGATAGTAACAAGGTTGTAATAAATAAGGTCAAATGATGGAGGGGTGATTTGAGCAAAGGTGCTAATGACTCAGCTCGTGGGAGCCTGGGAAAGATGACTAGGACCTGAGTAGAGGCTGGGATAACGGCTAATATGCTCAAGAGTGCTTGCCCTGTGCCAGGCACTCTTCTAAACCTTTTATATGTATTAATTTATATAATCTTTACAACAACCCTGTGAAGTTACCAGCATTATCCTCTATTTTAGATGAATATCAACAACCTCAGATATGTAGATGACACCACCCTTATGGCAGAAAGCAAAAAGGAACTAAAGAACCTCTGGCTGAAAGTGAAAGTCAGTTCAGTCACTCAGTCATGTCTGACACCTTGCGACCCAATGCACGGTAGGACACCAGGCTTCTCTGTCCATCATCAACTTCCAAAGTGAAAAAGCTGGTTTAAAATTCAACATTCGAAAAATGAAGGTCATGGCATCCGGTCCCATCACTTCATGGCAAATAGATGGGAAAACAATGGAAGCAGCTACAGGCTTCATTTTCTCAGGTTCCAAAATCACTGCAGATGGTGACTGCAGCCAGGAAATTAAAAGATACTTGCTCCTTGGAAGAAAAGCTATGACAAACGTAGACAGCATATTAAAAAGCAGAGACATTACTTTGCCAACAAAGGTCCATATAATCAAAACTATGGTTTTCCAGTAGTCATGTATATGAGAGCTGGACCATGAAGAAGGCTGCTGCTGCTGCTGCTAAGTCACTTCAGTCGTGTCGGACTCTGTGTGACCCCATGGACTGCAGCCTACCAGGCTCCTCCATCCATGGGATTTTCCAGGCAAGAGTACTGGAGTGGGTTGCCATTGCCTTCTTCTGAGCACCTAAGAATTGATGCTTTTGAATGTGCTGTTGGAGAAGACTTTTGAGAGTTCCTTGGATTGCAAGGAGATCAAAGCAGTCAATCCTAAAGGAAATCTGTCCCAAATATCCATTGGAAGGACTGATGTTGAAGCTGAAGCTCCAATACTTTGGCCATCTTATGCAAAGAGCTGACTCATTAGAAAAGACCTGGATGCTGGGAAAGTTTGAAGGCAGGAGGAGAAGGGGATGACACAGGATGAGATGGTTGGATGGCATCATTGACTTGATGGGCATGAGTTTTAGCAAGCTCTGGGAGATGGTGAAGGACAGGGGGAAGCCTGGTGTGTCCATGGGGTGACAAAGAGTTGGACATGACTGAGTGACTGAATAACAGCAATTCCAGATGAATAAACTGAAGCATGGAGAGGGAGAGGTCCAATGACATGTCAAATGCCATGCAGCCAGTAAAAAGGAGAGCTGGAATTAAATTCCAGCATTCTAGCTCAAGGCTCTGCACTTAGCCTCTGCACCATGCTGTCTCTCATTTGCTACAGGAGAGATACTTAAGGAAAAAGGGGTTTAGACTTGCTGCAAACAGAGAATTCGGTTTTCTAAATGCCTGGGGGTAAAAAGGCAGAGGAAGTTCCCTTTGATCTCTTTCTTTCATGTGCTCTGTCACCAAAAATTCTCTTACTAAAGGACAAACAGGGATAGAGTTTATTCAGCCAATCAAAAACTATACAAAAATTGATTTTCCAACATTGGAGGTTGTATGCATGCGCGTGCACTGAGTCACTCAGTCATGTCCAACTCTGCGACTGACCCCATGGACTGTAGCCCGCCAGGCTCCTCTGTCTATGGGATTCTCCAGGTAGGAATACTGGAGTGGTTTGCCACGCCCTCCTCCAGGGGATCTTGCCAACCCAGTTACTGAACCTGCATCTCTTATATCTCCTACGTTGGCAGGCAGGTTCCTTACCACTAGTGCCACCTAGGAAGCCCCTGGATGTTGTATAAGTATTCCAAAAAAGCTTAGGAAACACAAAATCAGTTTTAGAACCAAAGAATGCATTGTTCCCAAGTAGTAGCAGCTGGATGATAAAGAAAACTTTACAGTGAAAGGGCCATAAAATAAAAATTCCCAAACAGATGCTTGTGAGAACAGTGACTACAATGCCCGATCAACACAACTGCACAAGAAATGAAGTCATTGAAACAATGATGTTTGTGTATTGTAGGAAACAGGGGAGCTGAATTTTTGTTTTATGCAGCTTCTATTTTAGTGCAATAAAGAGCAATCTGAGAATTCTGGGGCAATGTCAAGGGGCTTCCCATGATGGTCTGGATGTAGCTGCCATCTTGAGTATGGAAGGTTATTCCTTTCCATGGACAGAATGGTGCCACCTGTGCTCTGACTCCCTCCCTCTGTCCTTGTGAAATGACTGACTCAGAGGCAACTAAGCCATACTTGGAATCAGCATTTCTTGTCTCACCTAAAGTAAGCTTGTCTTAGAGTATTTCTAGAAATGTTCTGGTCATGCTTGGTTTTACTTTTTGGTTCAATGAAAACAAAGATTATTATCTTTGCCTCAAAGGAATGCCCCCAGGGTAGGCTTCTAGGTAAAAATGCAGGACCTATGTTCCCAGTGGGAACATTTGGTAATTTTGTGGCAAATGACTTGGCACCTTGGAATCCAAACAATTCCCACTGATATTTCTGCAGTCAGTAGTTGATACCACCCGACCTGCTTTCCCAAGTGAAAACTTCAGAGGTAATCACTTAACTTCCCTTTGGTCCACATGTTCCTGAAGTAGAAGTATACTGTCAATTCCAAGGGTGAAAAAGCATCAGTTTATAGACATTTTAGAAACAGTTACTACAAACTTACCTGAATCATGCCCTAAATTGCTGAACGTAACTAAAACAACATCCACTGAAGTGGGCTTGATCCTTATAATCCAATGCTCAACCTAGCAAACCCCTGGTGACATAGCATGGAATGGTTGTGTCACTGCTCCCAGCTCGAAAGGTATAAACCCCAATTCATAAAAAATATTCTAATAGCCTGCATGAAATATATATTGTTTTTAAGGTTACTCATCAAAGGAGTTTGAGCAAACTCCGGGAGATAGCGAAGGACAGGGAAGCCTGGAACATTGCAGTCCATGGAGTTGCAAAGAGTCAGGCATGATTTAGCGAGTAAAAGACATCAAAGAGGATATTGCTATAAATTAGAACAGGGGTCTCTAGCCTCCACAATCTAATGCCTGATGATCTGAGGGAGAGCTGATGTAATAATAAGAGAAATAAAGCACACAATAAATGTAATGCATTTGAATCATCCCAAAACCATCCCTCAACCCCTGGCCCGTGTTTTCCATGAAGCCAATCTCTGGTGCCAAAAAGGTTGGGGAATCATGTATTAGAATATTTAATGTGATTTTTATACAATTCTATGAAAAGTTACATTATTCTAAAAAAAATAATAATGATCACCTGGATCAAGACGTGAGCATCGTGAATACAGTGGTAGTTAGTGTAGATACTTTTTTTTTTAAGGACAGAAGCCATACCTTATCCTTCTATATGTTAATAATTGTTTCTCATTTTAAAAAGGCATTCATGCCTCACTCCCATTTTCAAAATTAAATTATATTTTGATAAGAATAGTTATAAAAATTAATATTCTTTTCCTTGAGATTATAGTGAAAAGAAATTTTAATAGGAGAGAAAAATAGAGCATTGTGGCCCATAGCAAGTACCTTCTGAATGAGTGAATGAAGAAATGAATGGATAAATGCAAAGATGAATAAATGAAGGGTTTTTCAGCATGCCATGGCAAGAACCTGAGAGAGGACAGGTACAAATTTCCTAAAAGAGAAATCCTTGAGTTGGTCATAAAGTAGATGGTTTGAGGTAAGAGCAAGTAAAACCACCCTTAAGCAACAAAACCTCTAAAAAGCTACAGCTAAGGTAGCTCTCTCACTCTTAGTCATCTCTAAAATGGAAATAAGGCCTCAGAAAGCAGTCAAGATCAAAGGAGTTCAAAGACTTAAAACATCTAATGCAAAACTGGCCCACAGAAGGCAGCTGATCAAATGAGTGACCTCCACACCATCTTTTCCTTCCCCAGCAAGGAAAAGAAGATGCTTGCCTGCAGCTTATCTAGAGTTGGAGTCAGGAAACAGCAGTTCAATACAAAAGCAGGCTTCTGTGGTTTAATCACAACCAACTCATTTATTTACTTTCCATTTAGTTTGATGAAAATTAACAGCTAAGCCATCAAATTGGGCCTCCCAGAAAAGAAAGTGAAAGGGCAAGTGGCTCAGTCGTGTCCGACTCTTTGTGACCCATGGACTGTATAAGCCAGAATACTGGAGTGCTTAGCCTTTCCCTTCTCCAGAAGATCTTCCCAACCCAGGGATCAACCCAGGTCTCCCGCATTGCAGGGGGGTTCTTTACCCAGAAAAGAACATTATGCTAATTTGATGTAAGTTATACATGAAATTGGAGAAGGCAATGGCAACCCACTCCAGTACTCTTGCCTAGAAAATCCCATGGACAAAGGAGCCTGGTAGGCTGCATTCCATGGAGTTGCTAAGAGTCGGGCACGACTGAGCGACTTCACTTTCACTTTTCACTTTCATGCATTGGAGAAGGAAATGGCAACCCACTCCAGTGTTCTTGCCTGGAGAATCCCAGGGATGGTGGAGCCTGGTGGGCTGTCGTCTACAGGGTCGCACAGAGTCGGACGCAACTGAAGCAACTTAGCAGCAGTAGCAGCAGCAGCATACATGAAATTTCTGGATTCTTTTAATTCCCCCCTTATGGCAGACCAAAATTGAGCAGTCATTTCCTATTCATGTCTTCAGATGGTACTTACGTGCAGGGAAAGGAGTTATATGCACAGAGTTCATGTGTGCTGCTAAAAACCACTGGAGATCTTTCCAGTTTCCAGCATTGTGATGTTTCTGTGATGTTTCTACTGCAACCATGTTTTCAGTTTTCAGTTCCTTGGGGGTAAGATCTGTGTACAGAGGTGACAAGGATGATGTAGGAGTGGGCATATGTGAGGATGGAGAGAGGGAGGATTTGAACATCATAGACTCAAACAGAGGAGTAGAGAAGATGGGGAGGGGGCATCACTGCAGGTGAGAGGATCCTGGAGGTCTCATTTCTCAGAGGCATCTTACATTGAATATAATCAAGTGGACATTTGCTTGTTACTAATCTTCTCTTTTAAAATGTAAAACATATCTACTTCTTCTCTGTTAGCAAAACATGTTTAAATGTTCTTTTCTAGCCCCCTCATTTTACTTGTGAGGAAATAGAGGCCTTGAGAGGCAGAATGCCTTGCCTCTGCCACACAGCTTATTACTGGGAACCTAGGTACCCTGGTTGCCAGTTCAGTGCTTTATGGCACCCTTCTCTGTGCATGTTAACCTGACCAAATTACTGAACATAGAGTCGGGAATGCTGAAAGTGGTGGTGAGCATTTCACAACTGGTAGCACACGATTCAATCCCACACGGCTCTTTTCTAGGCCACCAGTAGTTTTCGTGCTGCTAAATCCAATGGTCAATCTCCATCTCCATTTTAATAGAATTTTCAGCTGTAGTGAACTAACTAGTTGATCACTCTCTCCTTTGGAAAGTATTTTTGGCATCTTGATTCCAGCATACCAAGTTTCAAACGTATGCCTTCAACACCAGTCTCTCCTTTAAATTCAAGACCTGTATATAACTGCTTATGTGACATCTCCACTAAGATATATATTGGCCACATGAGAATTAAATAACCAAAACTGAACCATTGACCTGTGTATCCCTCTGTGATCTCTGTCTCAAATATGTTATATTTAGTTAATAGCTCAGATAAAAAAAAAATCTGGTGTCTTTAAGCATCTCTAATCGACTCTACCTACCCATACCACCACCCCAAACATCCTTAAACTAACAACATCTTACAACCCCCACCACTGCCAACAGAGGCTGTGTTTACTACCCTGGGAAAGAACAACCTTATCTACCGGGTCTTCCTCTTTCTCACTATGGGTTATTCTTCCCACTGCAAACTGATTCTTTAAAATTCAACTCAGATTATTTCACTTATCTGCTTAAAACTAAACTCTAATACTTTCCCATCTCTCCCAGGGAAAACAAAAGACAATTTTTACCATAGCCTGCAACTTCTTACATTATCAAAATCCTGGCTTCCTCCCTAAGTTAATGAGCTGCCCATAACCTCCTTATCCACCGAGATTCTATAACCTAAGCTGGCTTACTGCTCCTTAAATATGCCAGGCATGTTCTTGCCTCACCTTGATAAGAAACTGCATTATTAAGAAACAGTTCAAATCGGTAGAGAGGGGAAAATCAGAAATCAAGAAAATAGGATTACTCTCAGAGTGCAGTGTTGGAAATCAAGAAGTCTTAAAATATCCATAGTCTTAAATAAAATGAAACTAGAGTGAAAACAATTTGGCATGGTTAGATTTGGTTATTAGTTGGTTGTGAGGAATAAAGGAAAAAAGGAACCAAAGTGATTCTTGTGTTTTTTATGCGGTCACTGGGAATGGTGGTCATGCTTAATTTACCTGCTTGGGTTCAACTAGGCTGAGTAGAAGCTAAGAGTATCTACCAGTCTAAGGAATATGACTAACTGCACAGTGTAAATACTGGGAAATAGTTATCTATTTTCAAATATTCAAGCAATTTTCAACATTAGGAACTCAAGTTGCTTTCATTTAGAATATATAAACACACTTTTTTTAAATCTCAAAAACGGTTTTTCATTTTGATGAATAAAATTAAGCTACATTGATTTAAAAAAGAACAATAACAACAACTAAGGCAAGGAGATGTGCCTCAGGTGTTTCCATTAGATACAGCTGTGGCTAGGAACTTACTGATTTCTGGCAATTGAAAGAAGATTCTAAATATATAATTATCTATTCTCTGCTTTTCTATTGATATGTGGGTGGAGATTAGTACCTAAAGAACCCACTTTTCTATGAATCATGGATATGCTTGAGTAAGGGATGCAAAGTGTTTATTAAAATCCAAAGTCGTCCTTTAGAAGCTTTTCTTGATGGGTTTGTAGCTTGAATATGCTTTGATTTCAATAGACAGTAAAAATGTAATCTTGCAACTGAGAAAGCTTATGAGCAACAGTTTGAAGGGCATGGGTCCAGAAGACCTAGCTGGTAGCTGAAACAGGAGTCTCTGGACTATACTCTGAGTTTTCATCCTGACCTGGGGAGTGGGTGCAGAAAAGATGGCTGGTTTGGCCAGTCTTGTTGGCCCTCTTTTACACCTTCCCTAAAACTATGTTTATCATATTAGTTTTTCTTTCCTGTGGCCACACATCAACATTTAACTGACTAGACTTTCCCCAAGAAATGTGTCCCTTTCCTCTCTGCCTCCACCAGACAAGATGGAAAAAGTTCCATGTACAAAATAAGGAGAAGAGGAGGGATAACTCAGGTGTTTGGGACTAACATATACACACTACTATATATATAATAGATAACCTGGGGGGAGGGAGACTTCAGAGGGACAGGACATATGTATACACATAGGTGATTGGTTTTGTTGTACAGCAGAAGCTAATACAGCATTTTAAAGCAACTATACTCTAACAATAAAATTTAAAAATAATAAAATAGGTAACAACAAGGAACTACTGTAGACCACAGGAAACTATACTCAACATTTTGTAGTAACCTATAAGAGAAAAGAATCTGAAAAAGAAAACACAGACACACACACACACAGACACACACACACAGAGACTGCAGGATGGCATGGGAATCCATGCTGGTATTCTTGCCTAGAGAATCCCATGGACAGAGGACCCTGGTGGGCTATAGTCCATAGGGTTGCAAAGAACTGGACACAACCAAAGTGACTTAGCATGCATGAACACACATGCGCGTGTGCACGTGTGCACACACACATACACACACATTTGTAAACTGAATCACTTTGCTTACACCTGAAACTAACATATTGTAAATCAACTATGCTTTAATTAAAAATAGAATAAAATATCACATTTTTGAAATTCAATGAGTTTTTTATGTTAAGGTGAAATTCACACACAGTAAAATGTACACTGAACTGTGTAATGTAAAATGTAATCTGAACTGTGAGACTCTTTCAACTTTGATGTATATATGTTACACCCCTAAGATATGAAGTATATCTATATCCCAGAAGTTGTTCTCTTGCTGTTCCCATTAATATATCCTTATTTCTCCATGAACTACTACTCTAGTGGAGAAATAACTCTAGAAAGAATGAAGAGATGGAGTCTAAGCAAAAACAACACCCAGTTTTGGAAGTGACTGGTGATAGAAGCAAAGTTTGATGCTGTAAAGAGCAATATTGCATAGGAATCTGGAATGTTCGGTCCATGAATCAAGGCAAATTGGAAGTGGTCAAACAGGAGATGGCAAGAGTGAATGTTGACATTTTAGGAATCAGTGAACTAAAATGGACTGGAATGGGTGAATTTAAATCAGATGACCATTATACCTACTACTATGGGCAAGAATCCCTTAGAAGAAATGGACTAGCCATCATAGTCAACAAAAGAGTCCAATATGCAGTACTTGGATCCAATCTCAAAAATGACAGAATTGATCTCTCTTTGTTTCCAAGGCAAACCATTCGATATCACAGTAATCCAAGTCTATGCCCTGACCAGGAATGCTGAAGCAGCTGAAGTTGAACAGTTCCATGAAGACCTACAAGACCTTCTAGAAATAACACCCCCAAAAGATGTCCTTTTCATTGTAGGGGACTGGAATGCAAAAGTAAGAAGTCAAGAAACACCTGGAGTAACAGGCAAATTTTGCCCTGGAGTACATTATGAAGCAAGGCAAAGGCTAATATAGTTTTGCCAAGAGAATGCACTGGTCATAGCAAACACCCTCATCCAACAACACAAGAGAAGACGCTACACATGGACATCACAAGATGGTCAATACCAAAATCATATTTATTATATTCTTTGCAGACAAGGACAGAGAAGGTCTATACAGTCAGCAAAAATAAGACTGGGAACTGACTGTGGCTCACATCATGAACTCCTTATTGCCAAACCGAGACTTCATTTGAAGAAAGTAGGGAAAACCACTAGATTATTCAGGTATGACCTGAACAAAATCCCTTACGATTATACAGTGGAAGTGAGAAATAGATTCAAGGGACTAGATTTGATAGACAGAGTGCCTGAAGAACTATGGACAGGGGTTTGTGACATTGTACAGGAGACAAAGATCAAGCTGGAATCAAGAAGAAGCACAAGCTGGAATCAAGATTGCTGGGAGAAATATCAATAACCTCAGATATGCAGATGACACCACCCTTATGGCAGAAAGAGAAGAGGAACTAAAGAGCCTCTTGATGAAAGTCAGAGAGGAGAGTGAAAAAGCTGGCTTAAAGCTCAACATTCAGAAAACTAAGATCATGGCATCCGGTCCCATCACTTCATGGCAAATAGATGGGGAAACAATGGAAACAGTGGCAGACATTATTTTGGGGGGCTACAAAATCACTGTAGATGGTGACTGCAGCCATGAAATTAAGATGCTTATTCCTTGGAAGAAAAGTTATGACCAACCTAGACAGCATATTAAAAAACAAAGATGTCATTTTGCCAACAAATGTCCATCTAGTCAAGACTATGGTTTTTCTAGTAGTCACACATGGATGTGAGAGTTGGACTATAAACAAAGCTGAGCACCAAAGAATTGATGCTTTTAAACTGGTGTTGGAGGAGACTCTTGAGATTCTGTTGGAGTGTCCTAATCAGTCCATCCTAAAGGAAATCAGTCCTGAATATTCATTGGAACGACTGATGCTGAAGCTGAAACTCCAATACTTTGGCCACCTGCTGCAAAGAACTGACTCATTTGAAAAACCCAGATGCTGGGAAAGACTGAAGGCAGGAGGAGAAAGGGACTACAGTGGATGAGATGGTTGGATGGCATCACTAACTCAAGGGACATGAGTTTGGGTGGACTCTGGGAGTTGGTGATGGACAGGGAGGCCTGGTGTGCTGCAATCCATGGGGTGGCAAAGAGGCACGTACGACGGAGCAAGTGAACTAAACTGAACGGAACTACTGCTCTAACCTCTGTTATAATAGATTGGTTTTGCCTATTCCCAAAATGTGTATGAATAAAATCCTGTGATATGGAACCATTTTTTTAGGTCTGCTTCTTTTACTCAATTTCATGCCTTTAAGATTAATCCAGGTTGTCACATGTACCTGAATTTTATTCTTTTGTTGTCTTGTAACTCATTATAGAATTCTACCACAATTTGTTTCTCCATTTTCCTGTGATGGACATTTGCGTTATTTCAGTTTTGTGAATAAAGCCACTGTGACAATGTTTGTGTCTTTTTCAGAATGTTTGCTCTTATTTTCTTGAGGACTAGGATTTCTGCACAGATTAATTTTTTTGCACGTGGACATCGAAACCAGTTTCCTATTTCTCTTGAAACAATGCCATGAACTTAGTGGCTTAACAACACAAACTTATAGTCCTGAATGTCAGAAGTCTGAGTGGAGTTTTACTGGATGAAAAATCCAAGTGTTAGCAGGATGTCTCTTCTGGAGGCCCTAGGATAGAATCTTTTTTTTTTTTTTTTTAACCTTTTCCCACTCATACAGGCTGCCCACATTCCCATCTCGTGGCTCCAGCAACTTTTGTGGAAAGCTATCTTTCCTTCAGGCTTCCCTGGTAGCTCAGCTGCTAAAGAATCCACCTGTAATGCAGGAGACCTCGGTTTGATTTCTGGGTCAGGAAGATCCCCTGGAGAAGGGATAGGCTACCCACTCCAGTGTTCTTGGGCAAAGAGTCGGACATGACTGAGCAACTAAGCACAGCACAGCACCTTTCCTTCAGGGGTTTCCCTGGTGGTTCAGTGGTAAAGAATCTGCCTGCCAATGCAGTGGACACAGGTTCGATCCCTGGGTCAGGAAGATCCCCTAGAGAGGGAAATGGCAGCCCACTCCAGTATTCTTACCTGGAAAATTCCATAGACAGAGGAGCCTGGCGGGCTACAGTCCATGGGGTCACATAGAGCTGGACATGATGAACATGCACTCATGCTTCCTTCCTTCACTGAGTTGCTTTTGTTCCTTTGTGTCAAAAATAGTTGACTATATTTGCACGAACTTACTAGGATTTCAATTTATATCTTCCTGATAAACAGTAAAATAAAAGCACTTTTTCATATATTTATTGACCATTTAGATATCTTCTTTTGTGAAAGACCTATTCTTTTTCTCATTCTTTTCTTCCCTTACAGTTGCTCATCTTCTCCTTATTGATTTATAGGAGATTTTAATTTACTCTCTTTACAGATCCTTCTTTAGATATTCATGTTGAAATGCTTTTTTCCAGTCTGTGGTTTGCCCTTTTACTTTTTTAATAGTCTTCTAATGAGCAGTTGTTTAATTATGGTGAAGTACAAGTTTGTTTTTTTTGTTTGTTTTTGGCCATGGCTTTCATCTTGCAGGAAGTTCCCTGACCAGGGATTGAACCTGACCCTTGGCAGTGAGAGAACTGAGTCTTAACCACTGGACCACCAGGGAATTCCTCCCAAGTTATTTTATTTTTCCTATATGGTTAGTATTTTGTGTAGGTGTGTGTATGTTCTGTTTAAGGAATCTTTGCCTTCTACAAGGACTTGAAGATATTTTTCCATCTTTTCTGCTAGAGCAGTACTGTTTAATAGAAATGTAAAATGAATCACTAACATGAGCTGCTATGTGATTTTAAATTACCTAGTAGTCACATCAAACAAAAGTAAAAAGACAAATAGCTTATTCTGTTTAACCCAACATACCAAAATATTATTTAAAAATCTAATCAATATAAGCATTCTTAATGAACTAGTTTCCATTCTTAGCTTGTAATATGTCTTTGAAATCTATGTATATTTGATACTTACAGCACATCTTAATTTGGACTACCACATTTCCAGCAGGTAATAGCTGCATGTGATTAGTGGCTGTAGTATTAGATAGTGTAATTAGAAGCTTGTTTGTTTTAGCTTTTAAAGTAAGGGCTATGATCCACCTTAAATTGTTTTGTATATGCAGTGAAAGAGGGGCCAAAATTCACTTTTTAATATAGATACTCAGTTGCTCCAATACCATTTATTGAAAATATTTTCCTTTCCTTTCCTTATTGAATTACATTGGCTCCTTTCTTGAAAATCTAGTCATTTGTACATGCTATATCCTCTGTTCTGTAATTTTCATTAATTTACCTATCCCTATAGATATAAGGCCATTCTTAACTACATCAGATTACAGTAAATCTTAAAATTGGGTAGCATAAATCCTCCAGTTTCATTTTTCTTCAAGTTTGCCTTAGCTGGCCTATGTTTTCTGCATTTCATATATACTTGAGAATCAGCTTGTCGGTTTTTACATAAAACCTTCTCAGATTTACACTGGCAGGGAGGACTATTCTTTGAATTCTGAATATAAGCAATTTATTATTATTATTAATCAGTAATGCAATTAATTTTATAAAACTCCAACTGTCTGAGGACTAAGTATAGAGCTACTTTAGAAAGGAAGGGGCAACTTACACACCCTCCACTGGTCAAAAACACATGTAGTTACAGAAATCAAAGGCTTTCTGTATAAGTGATCTTAACCAGCTATACTCTTTGACCTATAATTCCAGAAGAGAACACATGGAGATGATCATTATCGAAACAAGCAAAAATGAGGATGGAGAAAACACTCAAAGGAAAGCTGATGTAAAACAGATTACATCTAACTTCAAAACAGTCTTTCAAGAAATGCATATTTTTTTCTTCCTTTTCAGAAGAGTCATAAAGATGATATTCTATAATAAATATTAATACAGTCCCTCTTGCATATATATTAGTATATGTATGAATTGGAAAATGAAATGGATACCCACTCCAGTATTCTTGCCTGGAGAATTTCATGGACAGAGGAGCCTGGTGGGCTATAGTCCATGGGGTTGCAAAGAGTCAGACATGACCAAGCAACTAACACACACATATGTATGAGTATATGTCTATATAAATTTGCATGTATATGTGTATGTGGAGAAGGCACTGGCAACCTACTCCAGTATTCTTGGCTAGGAGATCCCATGGATAGAGTCTGAGCCTGGTGGGCTACAGTCCATGGTGTCGCCGAGAGTCAGATAAGACTCAGCAAATGAGCATACTTATGTATATCTATCACCAGTAAGCTTAATTCATTTTATTACCATAGACATTTCATTACCATCGACTCTAAGTTTTTAAAGGTGGCTATATGAAGCATATGAGAGTAGCTTACATAAATTGTTGTCACAGAAAATAAGTGAACGAGCTGAAAATAGTTCCTATTGTATAGAAATCTACTACAATAAAACCTAGTTTATTCTCTATCCTGTCAAATAATAGCTTTTAATTCACTAATAATTCTAAATATTTAGAGAACAAAGCTAAATCAAAATCATAATATTAATCTTGAGAGAATAAAGGATTCTTTAATGTGTATATTCATTCACTCAATAATATCTCCTAAGGGTCAGGCATATTGCTTGGCTTTCTTCTAAGAAACTGGACATCAAAAGAAAATTTTTGTTAATTCAATGTCAGGCATATTTTAATTTATTTTCCTTGAAAACTGATAATCCAAGTTTGCTATGCATTACTGCTCTATGCTAATACACTATAGCTCTATACTAATACACTACAGCTCTATACTAATACACTATCCAGATTCATCTAGTAACTGCTTGCGTCAGCTTATATACCAGAGGGATCTCTGTGGAAATTAAGAACATGTTAAAACTTTGTAGAGATTGACTGTATACTTTTGGAAGGCAAAAGCTGAGAATGTTGTTCAGTTGCTAAGTCATGTCTGACTCTTTGTGATCCCATGGACTGTAGCATGCTAGGTTTCTCTGTCCTTCACTATCTCCTGGAGTTTGCTCAAACTTATGTCCACTGAATCAGTGGTGCCATCCAACCATCTCATCCTCTATCATCCCCTTCTCCTCCTGCCCCTCAATCTTTCCCAGCATCAGGGTCTTTTCCAATGAGTCAGCTCTTTGCATCAGGTGGTCAAAGTATTGGAGCTTCAGGTTTAACATCAGTCCTTCCAATGAATATTCAGGATTGATTTCGTTTAGGATGGACTGGTTTGATCTCCTTGCTGTCCAAGGGACTCTCAAGAGTTTTCTTCAGCACCACAGTTTGAAAGCATCAATTCTTCAGTACTCAACCTTCTTTATGGTCCAACTCTCACATCCATACATGACTATTCGAAAAACCATAGATTTGACTACAAGGACCTTTGTTGGCAAAGTGATGTCTATGTTTTTTAATATGCTGTCTAGGTTTATCATAGCTTTTCTTCCAAGGAGCAAGCATCTTTTAATTTCATGACTGTAGTCATGGCCTGCAGTGATTTTGGAGCCCAAGAAAATAAAATCTGCCACTGTTTCCATTTTTTTCCCCATCTATTTGCCATGAAGTGATGGGACTGGATGCCAAGATCTTACTTTTTTGAATATTTAGTTTTAAGCCAAATTTTCACTCTCCTGTCAACCTCATCAAGAGGTTCTTTGGTTCTTTTTCAATTTTTGTCATTTGAGTGATATCATCTGTGTTGAATTAGGAATAAGAGGGGGAAAAAATCAACTCTCTTACCTACTTTATGATTCTAGCTTAGTTCCAAATCTGAAGTTCAGTCCTAAATGCCATCCTAGAAGGGAATGTGATTCTCCAAAATCATGCTTCTCAAAATTTATACACCTAAACATTACCAGGAGATGTTTGTTCACAAGTCTATTCTGCTCTCACTCCCAGGAATTTCTACTCATAAGTTTGAAATGCGACCCAAGAATCTTCATCTTTAATAAATGCTACTTGTGATTCTTTCCCCAGAATTATAAATCTGCATTTGGAATGTAGGCTCTTGAGGAAGTGGGGCAGGGTTCCCTGAGGTAGGCCATTATGTATGTGAGGGCTTCCCAGGTGGCCCAGCGGTAAAGAATCCAGCTTCAGTGAAGGAGACATGGGTTCCATCCCTATGTTGAGAAGATTCCCTGGAGAGAAAAAAAGTGGCAACCCACTCCAGTATTCTTGCCTGGGAAATCCCATGGACAAAGGAGCCTGGTGGGCTACAGTCCATGGGGTTGCAAAAGAATCAGGCATGACTCAAGACTAAACAACAACATAGCTATAGATAGCATCTTTTTAGTGATTATACTAACAAAGCAAAGGAAAGCAATGGTTAAAGCAAAAGCAACAGATCCAAAGTGGAGTCAGATCTTGTTCTTCCCTGTTATCAGAGCAGGGGATGCTCCTTTCCTGTGGCTGGAAGAACAGAAATGGCCAGTGTTTTTCCAAATAGGAGTGGCTTAGCCTCAGGAGTATAAAGAAGAATTCTTTGTGATGGGCATTGCTTGCAAAGAGAGACTAAGGCTGAAATAACATTGTGCTCTTGAGAAAATTTTCCATCAATTGTGAATCCCAGCAATTCATAATAGAAGGTATGTGCAGCAGCCAAGCAGCGTGGATAGAACACACACACACACACACACACACACACACACACACACACACACGAATAACAAAACTTGCATTGACCAACAAAACCAATCATAATTCTCTGACTTGGCCTATGAAATAATTTCCAGGTAAATGCATTTGTCCTGACAGATTTTATTAAATAATAATATATAACAGGCACTTGCAGAGTACTATTTATTTCCAACCTATTTCAGGGAAACCATAACTCACATACTCGGGGTTGATATGAGATCACCTTTCAGCGATGCCTGGAGCCACAGCTCAATGACAGTTTGGGGTATACAAAGACAGTAGAGTATGACCCAAGTGGAATTGTCATTGTATTTTAAGGAGACACATCTAATATCTTCACTGGCATTTTATTCAGGTTGTTTATTCTCCTAATCATTCAATAACCCAGACATTTGCCTTCTTTTCCTTCTTCCTATATAAATAGTTGTGATGATAATTTTTTTTTTTTGCCTTTCCAACTTCAAAATGAAATGCAGTATTTTAAGTATTAGCAAGGAGTTAAACTTGATGAGTTGGGATGGTTTGTAGCTCCGTATTCCTTCACCTACTCATGTCTGGAGATCCACGAGTGAGTTTTTCTTTTAAAACCTTTCTAACACGATGTGGCAGTCAGAAATGAGACTGCAGTCATATAAGAAGCTAATTAAAATGGGAAATAGACCGACAGCTTCACTGTTGCCTTTTCCTGTGCTCTCTGCCATCTGGTGGATCTCAGATGACACTGAGCAGCATGACAAGTGATCTTAAAGATTCTCTGATTCATCCCTGCCCACCCTCCACTGTGACTTGAAAATTGATATACAGTACAGAGCACAAGAAACTGAAAGGAAAGCTGAGTCCCATTAGGTATCACCAAAAGCTTTATGCCTATAATTCCTAACTCAGATCTTCCATGGATCTCACTTTTCTCTGATGTCAAGTGGACAACACCTCACACACTTAACAACAGTCCTGAACCAGAATGTCTCTGAGTACTTCCCATCCATAGATTCACTGCTACAATGACAATGAAGATGGCAAACGGAAATTTCAGCTCAGTCATCTGACAGCAACAACATTAGTCACTTTGACATCCATCAACGTCTGTTGTTCTATTTTTATGCTGCCCATTTGAAATGCAAAAACTACAGAGTACAATCTTAATTCATTGATTGTCGATGTTAGTCACAACCACAAAAGGTCTTCATGGTAACATCTAGACTACTGTTTGACCAAACAACTTGGCAGAGTAGCCTAGCCAAGTTGACACAAAAAATTAATCATCGTAGACCTATGGGGACCACCTAAGCAGACTCCAGGACGCTTATTCTACAGTTTTCCATTTCCAGCTTCCCTCTGCACAGCCTCCCCGTCTCAGGCACCCTGTCCCCCAACCTCCTGCCTCTTCAGACTCTCCTCTCTCCAGCGTTTGACCTCTGCGACTGCTTGTTCCTCACCTCCCAGTCCTATGGTTGGAAAGTTGCCTAAGCAGACAACTGGAATAAACGTAGGAATCACCTTGCTTGTTTTCCCTCTCTCAGGGTTCACAGACATGTACCATATATTTGTCCAGTGCCTAAAAACAATTAGCTCATATAATGAGCTCAGTTATATAATTGTTTATGGTTGGAGGGCAAGATGTCTACCATTATTCTGTAATGGTCAGAAGCAAAAACTGAAAGTCATGTAACTAACTCTTAATTATGTATGTTGATAATGCTCCAACACCTCCTTTGTAATGAAGTATAACTTATGCTGTAGTGGTTTTCTGTCTTATATATTTTAATTAGAAATAAAATGAATAAAAATGTATTCATCATTTTAAAACTTTCCACCCTCTCTGACATTTTCAATTTAGTAAGAAGTCTTAGTTGGTTTGAAGATAGAAGCTTCTACTACAACTATCCCAACACAGTACAAATGCAATCATATTGCTGAAAGTTTGGAAATTATTCATTATTATAGGTCATCTTAGAAATGGTTATTGAAAGAATGAGTTAGGAAAATAATCAGTAACAAGTGTTTATACTGCATGAAGTATTGTGTAGCAGATATGGGTAATATCATATTTCTAAAAGCTTACAGTGTTTTAGCAAATGATATCCGAATAACTAGACAGTGACAGAAGAATAAATCTAGACATAGACCTTATTTTTTTTTACAGAAAATTAATTCAAAATGGATCATAGAACTAAATGTAAACATAAAACTATAAGACTTTTATAAGATAACACAGGAGAAAACCTAAATGGCTTTTGTATGACGACTTTTTACATAGAATACCAAAGGCGTAATCCCATGAACAGTATGATCCCCATGAATAGTACGAAACGGCAAAAAGGCATAATGCAAAATATAAATAATTGATAAACTGGACCTCATTACAATTAAAACTGCTCTGCCAATGTCAAGAGAATAAGACAGGCACTGAGAGAAAAGACACAAGTGATAAAGGACTGTTAGTCGAACTATACACGGAACTCTTCAAACTCAACACTAAGAAAACAGCCCAATTTGAAAAATGGACCAAAGATTTTTAATAGACATCCTTGCCAGAGAAGACATACAGGTGGCAGGTAAGCATTTGGAAAGATGCTCCCCGACATAGGTCACTGCACGCCTGCTAAGTCGCTTCAGTCGTGTCCAGCTCTTCGTGACCCTACGGACTTCAGCCAGGCTCTTCTGTCCATGGAGATTCTCCAGGCAAGAATACTGTAGTGGGTTGCCATATTCTCCTTCGGGGGATCTTCCTGATCCAGGGGTCAAACCGGCGTCTCTTTTGTCTCCTGCGTTGGCAGGAGGGTTCTTCACCACTAGCGCCACCTGGGAAGTCCTCATATGTAGTTAGATAAATGCAAATTGAAACCAGATGCAATGAAATACCATTACACACCTGTGAAAATGGCCCAAATCGGGAACACTGACACCACCAAATGCTGGCGAGGATGTGGAGCAACAGGGATGCTCATTTACTGCTCATGGAATAAAAAAGTGGTACAACCACCTTGGGAAAAATAGTCTAGTCACTTTGGAAATTGAGCAATTTCTTAAAAAACTAAACATAACATGTGACCCAGCAATTGTGCTCTTTGGTATTTATCCAATGGAGTTGAAAACTTGGACTAGTACTCAGATGTCTATAGAAGTTTTATTTATAATTTCCCAAATGTGGAAGCAACTAAGATGACTATCAGTAAGTGAGTGGATAAGCGGTAGTATATCCAGATAATGGAATATTATTCAAACACCAAAAATAAAGGAACTGTCAAGCTGTGAAGACATAGGAAACGTATATTACTAACTGAAAGAGACCAGTCTAAAAAGGTTATGTACTCTGTGATTCCAACTATATGACATTCTGAAGAGGCAAATTGGAGACAGTAAGTAGAAAGATCACTGGTTAATAGGATTTGCAGGTGAGGAGAGGGTATGGAGGGTGCAGCATGGAGGATATTTAGGGCAGTGAAAATACTCTGTGTAATACTCTAGTGATGGATACATGTCATTATACATTTATCCACATCCATAGAATGCACATCACCGAGCATGCATACTTGCCCAGTCATGTCCGACTCTTTGTGACCCCATGGACTGTAGCCCATCAGGCACCTCTGTCCATGGGATTTTTCAGACAAGAATACTGGCCTGAATTGCCATTTTCCTCCTCCAGGGGATCTTTCTGATCCAGGGATCAAACCCACGTGTCCTGTGTCTCCTGCATTGCAGGCAGATTCTTTTCCTGCTGAGCCATCAAGGAAGCCCACAACACTGAGAGTGAGCCCTAAAGTAAATTATGGACTTCCGGTTAATCATGATATGTCAGTGTATCAACAACTGCAACAGATGTACCACTCTGTCAGTGTATATCAGCTTCTTCAATTGCAACAAATAGACCACTCTGGTGAGGGATGTTGATAATGGGGGAGGTTATGCATGTGTGGGAGCAAGACGGGCATTGAGAAACACCTGCACTGTCCTCTCAATTTTGCTGTGAACCTAAAGCTGCTCTGAAAAAGTAAAGTCTTAAAAAGAAGTTTTTAGAGCAACATAGGAGTCAGAAGTATTCTCGCCTGGAAAATCCCATGGACGGAGGAGCCTGGTAGGCTGCAGTCCATGGGTCGCTAAGAGTCGGACATGACTGAGTGACTTCACTTTCACTTTTCACTTTCATGCATTGGAGAAGGAAATGGCAACCCACTCCAGTATTCTTGGCCTGGAGAATCCCAGGGATGGGGAGTCTGGTGGGCTGCCATCTACGGGGTCGCACAGAGTTGGACAGGACTGAAGCAACTTAGCAGCAGCAGCAGGAGTCAGGAAATTCAATTATGCTGAGTGCTATACTCAATTTTATAAAACATTGTACCTTAAGAGAACACTGTGTCCTTGTGCTTTAGAACACCCAAATGTCTTAGAACATAATGCTTGTTCACAGGAGCACATGAGTATCATTTTTCTTCGATGGACAGGTTGCATGAGTTCATATGTTAACAAGCACTCAAATAAAAAAGAATTTAGCAAATCATGGTGATGATTTGTCTAAGCATGCCAAAAACTAATAATTATTTAATCTCTTCAAATTGTTTAACTAATGAGTGAAGGATCATGTGTTCTTAGCTATTCAGTCATGTCCAATTCTTTGGGACCCATGGACTGTAGCCTGCCAGGCTCCTCTGCCCTTGGAATTTTCCAGTAAAGAATACTGGGGTAGGTTGCCATTTCCTACTCCAGGGGATCTTCCTGACCTGGGGCTCAAACCCACATCCACATTAATACTTAAATAACTTCTATAAAATCAAGTCAGGACGTGAAATAAAAGGAAAATTTACAAGGTAAGGGTAAGGAGGTAAGCTGTATCTTAAGACTCAGCAGACATGTCATTTTTACTTATAATGGACTTTGTTGATTTATTCATTTATTTGCAAATCTTTATTAAGTCTCTACTATTTGCCAGAAACAGAATTGAGGACTGGTGATAAAACAATATCAATGTACACACAGTTAGTTGTGATAAGACAGGACACCCAGAACCTAGAACTAGTCATCCCATAGCCTGCACTGCCATTGAGCCAGAAAGCTTGCAGAGCCAGGCTGTCTGGTTGTATCTGGATAGGACTAGGAAAAGGGGCAATTTCCAGTTGTGGGAGATGCAATATAATCCATAGATATCCCATCAGCAATGGAGACACAGACATAGAGAACAGACTTGTGGAAACAGTAGGGGAAGGAGAGGGTGGGATGAATTGAGAGAATAGCAAGGAAACATACATTACCATATGTAAAACAGATGGCAGGTGGGAATTTGCTATGACACGAGGAGTTCAACCCAGTGCTCTATGACAACCTAGAGGGGTGGGATGGGGTGGGGGAGATGGGAGAGGGGTTCAGGAGGGAGTGGACATATGTATACTTGTGGCTGATTCATGTTGATGTACGGCAGAAAAGAACAGAGTGTTGTAAAGCAATTATCTTACAAAAAAAAATTAATAACAGCTGAAATCTGATTATCACCCAGGTGGAAAGCTGAGAGAATCAATCCAGCAGGACAGCAGGTTGAAAGGGCAGAAACTGAGGAATGCCCAATGCAAGGAGGAAAACTATATCTGTTTCAGAATATTGGTATGAATGGTATTAATAATACGTTTGCTCTCCTTTGCTAGGCTAAGCTCATGTTCAAAATAGAGACACAAACCAATGAAGGGTAGGAGTTTACCAAAAGGTCTTGGTTCTACTGCTACGAGGAACAGCAATCTGGTAGGTGAAGAAAGGTGTCTAGACCCACCATATCTCAAACACCACAGTTGACAGGTCATGGTCCAGAACCATCATCTATATATATATATATATATATCAAGGATCTGTAAACAAGAGCAGAGGAATTCTTCAAAATGCAGTTGGGGATGGTTGACAATTCCTCCAGGATCCAGTGGTATTCAGGATGATAGGCTATTGCTATCTCTCTTCAGAGAGAAAGACCCCAGACAAGAGTAAATTTTCATGAGCAGACTTTGGGCATTGAGGGGATTTGTACAGTGGATACAGTTTCTAAACTAATACCCAAATATAAGAGCAAGAAAAGAATGTTGTTATAAGAATTGAGACAAGGTGGTATCAAAGTCAGAGCAACAGTTCAGAAGCCCAGATTGCAGAACCAGGCTTCAAGGCCAAAGCTAGGACTCTGAGCTCCAAGCTGGAACTCTATAAACACCTCTAGCTGTAGGTCAGAGCCAGGGAGATCATCCAGACAGCAAATGGTCAAATTCAGAGACAATAAACCAGGCTGGTCCTGACAAAGGATCCTCTTTGCTAACTTGGGATTGATTGTTTAAGTACCAGATTAGTTGACTTAAACATTAACTAATTTTACTAAAATATCTTTGCTCCCTACCATTAAGGCTTTGATCTTTAGAGTACATCCAACAGTATAAGATTCAAATGTGGTCACTTATTTAAGGGTGATTTTCTAATGAAAGGCTTTCCGATTTGTGATGAGATATATACTACTAGAGATTATAACAACCATGAAGATAAAATTTAGTGCATCATTTTTAGCTCTACTGTCTTAAGGTCCATAGAGAAGATAGTAAAAAGTTCCCCAAATGAGAATAACAGCTATATTAATTGACATGAGAAGCTTGTGCCCCTCTTCTCCACTCAGTGCAATTTCTCCTGTTATAGTCTCCTCTCATTTGTCCCTCTTCATCCTACCCCCATCTACTGAGTATAAGCAAGTGCTTTCTCCTATCCCTAAAATCATGAACACCTAGATTAGAACATTTATTATATTTCAGAAGACTAATAATATTAATAATAATCAGTGTTATTATTATGTCAAGCTATCTCTAGAATGGAATTCTTTGAAAGGATAGACTTGATCATAGTTTTGCAGACTCAGGTTTTAACACTGTGCCAGACACGCAGTTGTCATTTAATGATGTTTGTCAAACAAATCAATGACTGACTGTTCATTTTCCCTTAATATTTTGGAAGAACTGTAGTGTACTACTGAAAGAAATAGTGGAATATGAATTTGTTTCCCTTGAGTATTGTGCTACCTTTGAATACTTTTCTTCATTCGTTGTATCCCTTCTTATCACCAGATTCCAGCAGAAACATCATTGTTTGGAGAACAGACAACTGACAACGTTATTCTTCTGCCAAGGAAGAAACTTCTTTAAATCTGCAAGAGTTTTACTCTGTACCTTTGATGTGAAAATTTCATCATCTATTTCCGGGAATGCTTGCTATGTTACATAAGGATATAAAGAAAGAAATGAAGAGAGAGGCTACATCTCCACTTTTGCAATCTACAGATTTCAGCTTCCAAGCAAAAACGACAGATTAATTTCTCAAGTCTGGAGTTTGACTTGGAAGGAAAACAACATTCAGACCTTATTTGCATCTGATGGCTCAGTTTTATAAATGGCAAAGCTGGAAGCTCATGCACAGAACTCCGTCTGGGCCTGGCATCTGTGTTCATGCTGCATCCTAAAATGGGTGAGGAGCTTTCTACCTTTATCTGCTACTTGAAAGGTGTCACTCTAAAGTGTGTTACTGTCCACTGGCATGAGAATAAAGCCTCAAGCAGAGCCCTGTAATCCTTTGTTGTCTGGGACAACTCGTCCTCTAGTATTTGCAATCTTTTTAATGCTAGTCTCTCTCCTGCCTAAGGTCATAGCTCAGAATGGCCCCCCTCTTCCTTGGTGGCTCCTGATTTGCTCTCTTCCTTAGCATTAGGCAGCCTTGCTCTTTTTCATCTTATTGCATTCTTGCATTTCTTTGTCCTTCCCTGAGTATAACTTGGAGCAAAGTGGATGTAAGGTAATACTGAAAAGTAAGAAATCATGCTATCATCTCTTGCAGAAATTATAGCATTGTATAACCCGAAAGGTTAAGATTAGGAAAACCAATCATTCCAAGTGACATCTTATATAAAAGACACATCTAATTTTGTCGTGTTGCTAAATCTTTATGCAGAGGATTAAATCCATGAAGTTTTGCACTGAAGAATAGACACAGTATAACCAGTCCCTTCCAAGTTTCTTCCAATTATGTATGTTTCATACAGAACATACATTTCATATAGTATGTACACACATATATAAGTCAGATTTCAGACTCTATATATATGTATATGTGTATGTGTATATATATATATATTTATATACCTCAGATATCAGATTATACAAATATATAGTCATTATGTAGGTTTTATACTGTTCCTTGGCAAGCACCTTACTTTACAAGTCATACCATTTCTGCTCTAGCATGGGCAGTCAGTTCAGTTCAGTCGCTCAGTCGTGTCCGACTCTGCGATCCCATGAATCGCAGCACGCGACGCCTCCCTGTCCATCACCAATTCCTGGAGTCCAACCAAACCCATGTCCATTGTGTCGGTGATGCCATCCAACCATCTCATCCTCTGTCGTCCCCTTCTCCTCCTATTCTCAATCTTTCCCCAAATCAGGGTCTTTTCAACTGAGTCAGCTCTCTACATCATGTGGCCAAAGTATTGGAGTTTCAGCTTCAACATCAGTCCCTCCAATGAACACCCAGGACTGATCTCCCTTAGGATAGACTGGTTGGATCTCCTTGCAGTTGGGGTTAAACCTTCACCTAAAAGCAGCCATGGATAACTTGTTACCTCTTTTCATCATTCCATAAATGAAAAGCAAATAAATTGATTAGGAGAACAAAAATTGTTTCTTATAAAATATCTGATATTTTTGTGGTTTTCAGTTGGCTGTTCTAACAATTCAGCCTTCAAAAAACTCAATGGGGTTGGTAAGTGAGCTGCAGTATGGTTACGCAACAATTTCCAAATTTACAAAATGCACCACAGGTTGAAAAACACACTAGGAGGTAAAGAAAGTGTGTGGCATCAAGTAGTTATGGAATTAGAATGAAAACTAACGTTTCTTTACTCTCAAGGCTGGGTCTTTTGGCTAACTCAGTTCTCAAATGTGGTCCAGCTGACAACCTGCATCAGAACATCTTGGAAGCTTTCAAGAATCAGATTTCTATAGCCAATCCCCAAGATATTTTGCTTTAGGGCATCATTTGCAGGGTCTGGAAATCTGTTTTAGAAGTTTTCCAGATGATTCTAATGTGTAACTAGATTTGGGAACCACTAAGCAGAAACAAGTTGGTTCTATTCATGAAACCTTGCAATAGAAGATACTAAATTGTAGGTGTCAGCTACAGATCAGGGATCTTCAGAATTCAGCAAGAAAAAGATAAGCAGGTTAGTCTCAAGAGTCTTAGTGAACAGTAGAAATACCGTGGACTGGATCTTTGGGGGAGGTGAGTTGACATAGCCCTTAATAATCTCCACGAAGCCAAAGAATCACACAGTCTAAGTAAAAAGAGGTTTTTCTTGTACAAAAGAACCTCAGACGACTAGTTTCCTGACCACTGGTTCCTCTGTGCCAGCCCCTTAAGGAGTCCCATGTTTCAGCAATCAATACACTAAAGTTCTGAAACTATTATGATCATCCATGCTACCATTTTACTTTAGAGTAAACCAACTTAGAGGAATGTTAACAATTGGGAAACTAGAAAGATAGGGAAGGCTCCACTCGAGATATAACTGTTGACTGTGTGTTAAAAATATTGTGTATTCTCTAATTGGTAAGTGCATTATGTCCATAAGATGATGTTTATTAATTGAATTTCTTAAAGTTTTGGTAATCTTAACAATTCTTTGTTAAATCCATCATTTCAAAGAGATATGTCTAAAGCATTCTATTGTTATAGAGATTTGTCCATTTTTCTTTGTAATAATCTCAAATTTTGTTTTATACATCTTGAGGAGAGGTTATTCAACGTACATACATTCAACACTATGACTCTTTCTTGGTAACTTGTTTCATTTACTATTATGGAACAAACCTCTCTATCTTTGACAATATTTTCCCCTGAAGGTTCATGTTGGCATTATTGGTATTTCTCAGTAATTGTCTGGTATTTTTTTTGATTTATTTCTTTACTTTTGGTCCTTCTTGGTCAGTATATTTTATGTGAGTCTTTTATAAGTGGTATATAGTTGAATTTAGGGCTTCCCTGCTGGCTCAGCTGGTAAAGAATCCACCCGCAATGCAGGAGACCTGGGTTCAATCTCTGGGTTGGGAAGATCCCCAGGAGAAGGGAACGGCTACCCACTCCAGTATTCTGGCCTGGAGAATTCCCTGGATTGTATAGTCCGTGGGGTCGCAAAGAGTCGGACACAACTGAGCGACTTTCACTTACACTTTCAATTTTTATAATCATTGTCTTTTAATTGATAAGTTTAGTTCATTCACACTTATGAAATGAACAAATAGATTTAATATTTTCATCTTACTTTGTGCCACTGATTATCTTTGCCTCTTTCTCCTTTCCTTGGTTTTTGTTGTTCAGTCCCTAAGCTGTGTCCAGCTCTTGGTGACCCCATAGACTGCAACAGGCCAGGCTCTTCTGTCCTCTACTATCTCTTAGAATTTGCTCAGATTCATGTCATTTGAGTCGGTGAAGCTATCTAACCACCTCATCCTCTGCCACCCCCTTCTCCTTTTGCCTTCACTCTTTCCCAGCATAACGGTCTTTTCCAATGAGTTGGCTCTTCACATCAGGTGGCCAAAGTATTAGAGCTTCAGCTTTAGTAAGAGTCCTTCCAATGAATATTTAGGTTGATTTTATTAACCTTATTATTCTCCTTCCTATCTTTTACTAAATTGATCAAGTTTTTTATGACATTCTTTTTTCCTCCCTCTACTAGCTTTACATCCCGTTCCTATGCTTTCCTGGTTATTACATACTTCAAAAAGTTTAAACATTGCTATCTTCTGGTTCTCCTCTAGCTCTTCATTAGCAACTCACTAAATATTCTCTCCTGGCTGTCCCTGCTCTGCAAATGGGCCCGGCAGTCTGTCCGGTCCCAGGGATGCGAGCATGTTGGTATCTCTGCTATTTCTGCAGCAGCAGATAAATGATGGTGTCCACCAGGCACCCTGCTCTTCATGGAGCACCAAGCTTGGTGAGGGATCCTAACCAGCTAGGTTTTGGCAGCTGGCTGTCTCTTGCAGTCAAGATAGTAACCAAGGGAGAAGTCAGAGCAGGGGATGTGGGACAGAATTCAGGCTTATTGCATGGACTTACTCAACAGTTTACTAGGATGTCTTCAGTTGCAAGTATCAGAAAACCTAGCTAAAACCAGCATAAATGAGAAAGGTATCCACTGACTTGTAGGCTCAAAAAGTCTCCAGAAGAGCTACTTGTAAGTGATATTTAATCATCTGGATTAAAATATGTAATAAATACTCAGGTTCTCACCCCCCCTCTTTTTAGCTGCAGTTCTTCTGTATTATTTCATTTGGGCAAGATCTCACCTTATGGTCCTGAGATGGATGCCGATAGCTCCCTGAACTGTGTTTATCATTTGTATCTGCAATGGAAAATGATCATCCCAGGACCATAATAAGGTGAGGTCTTGCTACTTACAAGTAGATTCACTTGCCAGATGATCTGTGCAGAAACCAACTCTTATTAAACATCCTGAATGGGTGATACCTAGCATAGGGATTTATTTTGGTACAATGCAATGCTATCCTTTCCCACTTCTTGTGCTTTTTGCATTCTTGCCTCTGTTCTCGTGGCTTTAAATATGTTTCACTAAATAAGAATTTAGAGGAGACATGATATACGCATCAAAAGAAAAATGAAACTGCTGAAATTCTCCAAGGTAAGGTTTATGACTCCCATTTTATAGAGAGGAAACTGAGACCAAAGTTAAGTGGCCGAAAGTCACCGTGGTAATAAATGGGAAAGTTAAGGCAGGAATTCAGGAACTGCTTAAAAGTCTATGCTCTCTTCCAGAGGCCAGTTGCTTCAACCGAGTGCCCTTAGGAAAGGGACTATAAGACAGTTTTAGCATTCTGTCATTCTCAGTCTGCTGAGAATGCCCCCAACTCCTTTCCCCACAGCAGTGCAGGCTAACAGTGTTCAAGGTTCTGTGTTACATCCTAGGCAAATTGGCTGTCAAACTATAGAGATTTGGGGTAAGGGGTGAGTCTCACAGATTTCATTGTGTGAGATCTCAAATACCATTCAGACAACTTAACCATTTCTGCAGGCATGCATATATATTTTGCTTGGAATTTTTGTTCTCTTACTGGCTACTTGTTTACATCATGTAAGTCAGTTTGCACAGTAGCCAGGTAGAAGCTTATGATGAAATTAAGTGCCAGCTGGAATCAAATTCTGCTCTTCTTATATTCAGCCACCTCCAGATTCGAAAAATACATCTCTCAGAGTGAGGGCAGGGTTACCATGTGCCTTGCGAAAACTTCCTGATTGCCTTTCAGTGAATTCCAACTATTTCAGTTCTCACGCGGAGGTGGGGGAGGGAGATGAAGAAGAACAAAGCTTATTTATGACAAGGAAGATCATCACTTCCTTTAGGTGGGGCCCCAGCAGAAGCTCTGCACCGCCTCCAGTTAGAAAGTCTAAGCATCTGTGTCACCCATTGGCTTGTTTTCCTGAATTAGCCCCTCCCCCTGCCAAAAAAAGAAGATGCAACAAGGACATGTATGTTAATTCTTTTAAAAAGAATGTGGAGGAAATTTTTACCATGTAGAAAATAATTCCACCTTCCGGAAAAGATAGAGAAACATGAAAAAAATTTTTGGATAATCACTGCTTTGATTTGCATCCCTTTGATAACTGAATTTAATTCTCTGCCTGCTGTCATAGGGAGAAACAAGAGAGAAAAATAAATATGATTATTAAGGTGACACTTTCCCGATATTAAAAATTAATGGCATCTTCACAAAAGAAAAAAGGCCTTGGTTATTCAACAGGACATATTTTTAGCCAGAAAGGAAACTATAACTTTAGAAATATAAATCAGGGGCACCTAAGTGTGGGTGAAAATTAAACAGACAAGCATGCCCTGGAAGGACGGCATGGTACCTAAGGACACTGCTCTGTCAGTAGGTCTAGTATTGCCGAGGACTTAGGAGGACTGCGTGGGGTGAGCAGCAGGTCTGAAGACACGGAGGTCGTCTTCCTTGCTCAGAGTCAGGAGCACATTCAGTGCCGTCTCCTGTGGGATGCAACGATGCTCCAGCCAGGGTGACCAAGAGGCCTAATTAGATGGTCTTTTCCATGGATACTGGTATTCTGAGAGGAAGGCATCTCCAGAACAGGGTTTATTTTATTTTATTTTATTTGGGTTTATTTTATAATTAGGATTAATTCCAGCATGAAAAGGATGGTTTTCAAATAATGCTTTCATAACTGAAAAGAACTGTGGTTGGTTTTTGAAAAGACCTGCTCTTGTGAAGCTTGACATTCTGAGCTCCAGAGCAACGTTCACGTAAGGAACTCTCTCTCCACCTCACTGTGTGTGCTGGGCCCTGGGAGGGCTCTCACGTGGGTTATTTGTGCGCTGAATAACCCTTAGAAACATGATTTTAGGCTGCTCTAGGGCTTCCCTGTAGCTAAACTACTGTTCTGCTGGGCAGATTCCAGTAGCCCTTTCACAGTCGTACACCAGAAACTTTGGAAATGACACATCAGGAGCGTCTACACTGCATAAGACACCCGAGGATCATTAGGGAGCATGGCTGGGGTGACTAGGACGGCTGAGCCCATAAAGACATAGAGCTCCATACACGAATATTCAAAAATTAA
Source organism: Oryx dammah (assembly GCF_014754425.2). Lineage (NCBI taxonomy): Eukaryota > Metazoa > Chordata > Mammalia > Artiodactyla > Bovidae > Oryx > Oryx dammah. The sequence goes on along the minus strand of NW_024070204.1, from coordinate 49,993,278 downwards.
TAAAACCACACATACTCATATTGTTCAGAGTCTATCTATCTCTCCAACTACCTACCTACCCATCTACATATCTCTCTACCTATCTTGGTAGAATGGAGTTCTGTCCTTTTCTTCTGCTTATGTTGTTGACTTCCTATCTCTGTTTTTATGACTTTAAGCATGATACTTCCTCTAAGTAAGACTGTAGGGCTTCCCTGGCAGTTCAGTTGGTAAGGAATCCACCAGCAATGCGGGAGACCCTGGTTCGATTCCTGGATCAGGAAGATCCCCTGGAGAAGGGAATGGCAACCCACTCCAGTAGTCTTGCCTGGAGAATCCCCATGGACAGAGAAGCCTGTCAGGTTACAGTCTACGGGGTCACAAAGATTTGGACACGACGGAGTGGCTAAGCACAGCAAGCGTGATGCTTCCACTGAATGAGACCATAGAGGAAGGAGATTGATTTATTTGAACTAGTCTTTCAATACCCTTCAGGGGAAATTTGGGTGTGCCTATTATACACTGTATGGCCACTCAGAGTATTCTGTTCCTCCTTTTTTCTGTGTGTGTATGTACTAGGGAGGAGGGGAAGGATGCAGTGTGATAACATTTTAATAATGAGGTTGTCTTTAGAGATAGTAAGTTTTCCCATTAATTAAGGTGTTTAAGGGTAAACAAGTTGGTTGCTGGGTAAAGATGTTTCAAAGGGAAATTTCTTAGCAAATGAGTAGTTTAATCACACGTGTCCACAGTTCTCTTTTAGTCCTTAATATGTATTAGGTACAATGTTTTATTATGGAGGTTTTAACTAAATTAGTTGGCTTGCAAGCATTCCAGCTCTCTAAGGTATGCTATGACCCTGTCTCTGTCCCATTTATAATTCTATTTAGTTATAGATATTAATGGAATAAGGGATAAAATATCCCTATTAATAAAAAAAATAGGCATACAATTCCAGTATAGGTACATACATACTCAGTCCTGAATATTCATTGGAAGGACGGATGCTGAGGTTGAAACTCCAATACTTTGGCAACCTGATGCAAAGAACTGACTCATTTGAAAAGACCCTGATGCTGGGAAATATTGAGGGCAGAAGGAGAAGGGGACAACAGAGGATGAGATGGCTTGATGGCATCACCAACTCAATGGACATGAGTTTGAGTGAACTCTGGGAGTTGGTGATGGACAAGGAGGCCTGGCGTGCTACACTCCATGGGGTTGCAAAGAGTTGGACATGACTGAGTGACTGAACTGAATTGAATATACATACTACATTATCATTATCTAATATGTAAAGGCTCAAAATATACTTAAAACATCATTTAACTGTTGATATAAATCTATATTTAAAATAGTTCTTATATTTTTTTGAAATGTTGATATCTGTTATGAAGTCTCATTAGGTGATAAATGTTTCTGGTTATCAACTCTGCCGTTTTCTGCCCCTCTCTCTTCACAGGCCTGCATTATCAGTATGATCTCAAGTTGCCAGCTGTCTGTGATGATTCATTTTGTTACAACTGGATAATATTATCTGTAAATGTGTTTAACTGGGTTCAAGGAAATTGAACTGTGTTCCAACTTGTGGAACACAAATGAACAGATGGGACCTGCACTGCCAACCCCTGTAGCAGAGCATGGCTTCCCTCACCTCCTTCCCAATCAGGTGGCTCATGGGCCAGCAGCCACTTAGTCACACAGATCCCATGTCTGGAAGGGACCCATACTTTGCACAGTGCTCAGCTGTTACAGTCTTGGAATTATGAATAATCTTATTTTTGAATTGTGTTTTGTCTGCTGCTATTGTGAATGTGTTTGCCTTTAAAAAAGAATAAGAGGAAGGGGTTTGGGAATTTTGAAAATAGGTATAATCCTTTTCCCAAAGATTGGGGTTGAGGTTGGGGGTGGGAGTGAAGGACACAGAGAACTGATTAGGGCAATAGAGTAGGACTGCGTGGCAAAGTCAAGATCCCTTGAGATTTGTGATCACAAACTGGCCATTATGTCTGGATGATTTTTCTCTAGCCATGTTCACCTCCAAAGTTATGAGGGAAGCAGCTGAAGACTTAAATTTGAACAGGGTTGAAAGTTTATAGGCAAACATAATAGGAGCTAGGAGCATGTGAAAGAATAGGAGATCTAATGGGATGAGAAGGAAAGTGATTACTGTGTGGGAGGGGCCAACACTGAGCGCGTGGACGGGCAGCCCCGTGGGCTTGAGGAAAGGCTCAAGTTGTCAAGCTAGAGTGAGTTAGGTGGGAAGACAAGAAAGGCTCCCTCCAGGTTTGCTGTTGTTTTCCAGTCACTAAGTCATGGGCAGCTCTTTGCAGCCCCATGGACTGCAGCATGTCAGGCCTCCCTGTTCTTCACCCTCTTCCAGAGTTTGCTCAAATTCATGTCCATTGAGTTGGTGAGGCCATCCAACCATCTCATTCTCTGTTAAGGGGTGGGGGTAGCTCATTGAAATTGAGACTTTGGAGGAGGCACAGCTATTGATGATCACCAGGTCTGGGACACGAGCACCAGATCCATTGCTGGGGTGGAGGAGAGTAATGAGTAACAGAGACAAGGTTCTGTACAGAGAGTTGGTGGATGCATTTCCAAGGTTCTGGCGCAGAGAGTTGGTGGATGCACTTCCATGAAGTTCCCCTAAAGCAGGGACAGCAGTATTGAGGGAATGAAGCAAAAGGAATTAAAACCTTACATGGCTGATAATAACCAGGAGGAGCAGTGGCTACATGGTTCAAAGGAGCTGGCTGGCTCGTTCAAAGAGGAACTGTCACTGCCAAATGCACAGAGTGGGCAGAGATTCCCTTCAGATGGAAAAGTGAAAGGAATTTCAGGGAATCATGGAGAGGGAGGTAGAGAGGAAGGGTAAACATTCTTTATCAAGGAATGAGAAGTAAGTGGAGAATGAAGACAAATTAAATTCTTGAAAAAGTCATTTAACTGTCTCATTAATTCCCTCAAAAATTAGGTATGTCACAGCACTAGCTAGAGTCAGGAAACTATGGAAACCCCAGGTTAGTTTTGTCAGCCTAACTTGCTTTTCTCCATGTCGTTTTCGTTGAGTCACATGTTGCCAGGTTGCAGTACCATCAGAATCATTAGCAATATGAGGGCACTTTACATGAAATAGTTTTAATCTGGTCACATCACCAGAGTCTAAATGTGAAAGAAGGAAAAGATTACATACTGTGTTCATTTAGCAAGCAAATGTTTCCTGGTTATCTTCTCTGTGTAAAGCACTGTGCTAAATGATGAGGAATGTGAAAATAGCCTAGATACTATTCCTGTCCAGAGAACTTCATGGAATTTGGATAGTAAAAAAAAAAATAGACTTTGGATAGTAAAATGGTGTCATGGAAACTGGAAGCACTTGTATCTTCCAAGAGTCTAACAGGGGAGAGGAAAGGAGTAGCATTTATACCCAGTGTCTAACTGATCCAGCTTGTTTGATGGGGAAGCCAAAACCCACAACTGAGGTGGAGTGTTGGAGTTCATGTGCATCTCAAAGTGGCAAAAATGGTGCCAGTCTGGAGTCTGGTAGAGATGGGTTTGTGTTCCGGAGCCATAGGTGAGTCTGAGATGATCACAGTTGTCAGGAAGATAATGGTTCCAGTAGCCAGATGCTCCATGGAACCAGCAGCTAAGTTTTAAGAGAAAAATGAAGAAAATCTAGAGACTGTCATAGAATAGACCCCATAGAGAATTGCTTCTTAACACCACCATTCCCAGCTTTATGCAAGAATTTAATACTGTAATTTATAATCCCGTAATTTATAATCCCATGCAGTTATATTCCAAGGCTGTGTTTGCATCATTGTTTCACTGTGTCTATCTTCAGGACTGATATTCAAACGGAAACTTTAGGCAAGAATCCACATTCCCTGCTAAGATAACCGCAAGAATCACATCTACCCAAATGTTCTGGGTCACTGGCCACATTGCCAAGATCATCTGTATCTTCTGGAAGAAGTATCTATCTACAACAGAAGCATGGTTTGGTATGTGACATAAAATTGAACCCAACGGACCATTGTTATACCGAGTCACTAAAATATTGAGATATTGTAGATTTATTATTTTTAACTAACTTCTGTAGCAAAATCTCATAATTAACCCAGGCATTTAGAAAATAGGATACTTTACGCTTTTAAAGTTATTTACATTTTATCACAAATGTTTTCCTTCTCTCCCCCAACCTCACTACTAACTGAAATTGATCATAATTATGGATGCTATTTTCACTGGAAAATCATAGATATAGGACTGGAAAGCTCCTTAGAAATGATGACACTAGGTTAAGTAACATAAAAATCATGCAGTTAGTGGCAGAGCCAGATTTTAAAATATAAGGCTTGGTGTAAAAAGAGTCCCCAAATATCCCAAGGTTATTATTTTTCTTCACTAAATTTCTGATATTAATGTGTGCATGCTCAGTTGCTCAATCATGTCCAACTCTTTGCAACCCCATGGACTGTAGCCCATTAGGCACCTCTGTCCATGGGAATTTTCAAGCAAGAATACTGAAGTGGGCTGCCATTTCCTCCTTCAGGGGATCTTCCTGATGCAGGAATCAAACCTATGTCTCCTCTGTCTCCTGTGCTGGCAGGCAGATCCCTTACCACTGAGCCGCCTGGGAAGCCTTCTGATATTAATGAGTGAAGAGTGAAGTTGGTCAGTCATGTCCGACTCTTTGTGATCCCACGGACTATAGCCCATCAGGCTAATCCGTCCATGGAATTCTTCAGGCAAGAGTACTGGAGTGGGTTGCCATTTCCTTCTCCAGGGGATCTTCCCAACCCAGGGATCAAACCTAGGTCACCTGCATTGCAGGCAGATGCTTTCCTGTCTGAGCCACCGGGGAAGCTGGTGTCTCTGATACTAATACCCATATACAAATAATGCTTTCACTAAAAATTAAATAAAGAAACATACTTCAGGCTATTTCGGAGCTTTGATTAGTCACAGAATATGATCATTTTCCTTTAATGGATATTTGAAGAGTTTTTTTCTGTTCATCCTGTTGTTTTTAGTTTTAGCCAGGGTCACTATTTAAAAAAAAACAAACCCTGAAAACAAAGTTACTTTTGGCACATTCAGAAAACCAAGGTTGCTTTGAGTTATAATTGGACTTCTTGATGTTTTTATCAATTTAAATAAAGGTTCTACAGCTCCCTTTAGATGACTTTTACAAGGTCATTGTATATGGATGAGTCATCACACTGCCACTGGAAAATGACTTTAGGAATAAGCCATACAGAGGTTTGAAAGAGCCTTGTTTCTCACTATGACAGTTATGCAAGTAGAAAGAATAGCCTTGAATCCAAAGAAAGAAGTAGCATGCCAGAACATTTCAGCAACCAAACAGAGTATTTATCTTTCAAAAATGAACATATTTATCTCTATTAACTATATAGTTTTGTAGTAATATTGTTTATTTACTTCCTGGTAAAGAGATTTGCAAAATTAATTTAATTAATATGAATATGCCCATAGCTACACCGAATCTTGGCTGTTTGACCAGTTGCATCCCTAATGAGGCAGATGTCAAACTTAGACTCCATTCCGTGTAGCACTTGGCTTTGGAAGTTAGTTTATTATTCAGGATTAAAAGTTCATTTCAGACCATAGGTATACCTGGATAACAGTCTATTTTGTTACTCAGTACATCTCTGGACAATTTGTTATTTAGTTTGGGAATATTTAGTACTAGAATACAGACACATCAGATTTTCATTGTTGCAGTCATCATTTTTGGTTCATTGAAAAGAGCTGTATGCTTTAATAGAACAAGGAAGAATGGCTTTATTCTCATCAAACAATATATTGAAAGTTTTAAAACTGTTGCTTCTCCTTAAGTTCTTCTTGGTTAATTTCTTAAACAATGGACCGAAATGAAATGTCAAGAGCCTTTTGTTGGCACTTGATTTGTATGTAATAGAATCATTTGCCATTGTCATTATGTAATACTTACAAAGGTTCTACGAGGTTAGCTGAAACAGGGTCTTGACACCTTCATTTCACTGCTAAAGAAAGGAAAGTTCAGTGTCATCTGACCTACATGCCATACTAGTTTGTATCCTTTTAAAATTAAGCCTTATCCCATTGCTGGGCATACACACCAAGGGAACCAGAATTGAAAGAGACGTGAGTACCCCAATGCTCATCGCAGCACTGTTTACAACAGCCAGGACATGGAAGTAACCTAGACATCTATCGGCAGATGAATGGATAAGAAAGCTGTGGTACATGTACACAATGAAATATTACTCAGCCATTAAAATGAATACATTTGAATCAGTTCTAATGAGGTGGATGAAACTGGAGCCTATTATACAGAGTGAAGTAAGTCAGAAAGAAAAACACCAATACAGTATATTAATGCATATATACATGGAATTTAGAAAGATGGTAATGATGACCCTATATGTGAGACAGCAAAAGAAACACAGATGTAAAGAACAGACTTTTGGACTCTGTGGGAGAAGGTGAGGGTGGGATGATTTGAGAGAATAGCATTGAAACATGTATATTATCATATGTGAAATAGATCACCAGTCCAGGTTCGATGCATGAGACAGGGTGCTCAGGGCTGGTGCACTGGGATGACCCAGAGGGATGGGATGGGGAGGGAGGTGGGAGGGGGGCTTCAAGATGGGGAACACATGTACATCCATGGCTGATTCATGTCAATGTATGGCAAAAACCACTACAATATTGTAAAGTAAGTAGCCTCCAATTAAAATAAATAAATTGATCAAAAAATGAAATAAAATTAAGCCTTATAAAATTTAGACTTGTTCATTGATATATGTAACTATTTTGACCCATATCTGCAGAGCTCTATTTATACAAATAAATAAATCAAGAGCTCCAATCTAGCTTTACTTTATTTTTAACTTCCTAATTTTGTCATCCTCTTGGGAACCAGTCTCAAGTGCTCCCAAATACCCTTTAATTCTCAGGAGTATCATTTTATGCTTCCAAGGAAGACCTCAAGTTTGAGTACTATTAACATTTAACTCCTGGAGGAAAGACTGTCATAGTAACAGGTTTAATAGAGGGTTTCCCATGGAGACAGTCAGTTTACAAGGGCTTGAGTTGAGCAAAATCAAGACTGTTCCAGTGACCAAGACCATGATCATGGCATTGTGCTTGTCCTGGATATAAGATTAATCTATGATTCATTCACAACTTCTCTGAAATCCCTTTAGTTGTTTTTCAGTTGTTCAGTCATGTATGACTCTTTGTGACCTCATGGACTGCAGCATGCCAGGCTTCCCTGTCCTTCACCATCTCCTGGTGCTTGCTCAAACTCATATCCATTGAGTTGGTGATACCATCCAACCATCTTGTCCTTTATCATTCCCTTCTTTTCCTGCTCTCAATCTTTCCCAGCATCAGGGTCTTTTCTAATAAGTCAGTTCTTTGCATCAGGTGGCCAAAGTATTGAAGCTTCAGCTTCAGCATCAGTCTTTCCAATAGAGCTTAAGTCTATTGTGTCATAGGTCCTTAGAAAGCTACTGCCAGAAAAGACCGTGGAAGTCATCCAGTCTGACATCATTTTATAAAAGTAGAACTCTGAGATAGACATTGATGGGTAAGAGACTAATGTAAGTCAGCATCTCATAGTGAGTTCTCCTTGACCCCAAGCTAGTTTGAAGGTCAAACTTCCAGACTTGTGATCTTGTCATCAATAATCATAACTAGCCTGGGTAGTGCTTTCATATTAATTTACAAAAGCTTTGGGCTAGAACCCCTTAGTGATCTTACAAAATAAGAGTTTCATAATCATTATTTTATGGATGAGGAATCAGAGGCATAGATGTTAAAGGATCTATTGGAGTCAACTCAGTCAGTAATGGATTGCAATAAGCCACAGCATATGTTCTTTGCACGTGGCACTATCCATTCCACCAGTGACTATTTACCATAAATACTAATTTACCTGAAAAGTCCTTTTTTTGGAATCATGGTTCTGATTATAATCATTATCATTCAATAATTTATTGGACACATTATTGACCAACTAGAATTCATCCTTGAACAACATAGGGGTAAGCAGCACTGACCCTCCCTGCAGTCAAAAATCTGCATATAATTTACAGTTGGCCCTCTGGACCCTCTACATCCATGGATTCAACCAACTATGGATTGTGTAGTGCTATATATTTATTACTGAAAAAGTCCACATATAAGTAGATCCATGTAGTTTAAACCCATGCTGTTCAAGGGTCAACTGTATATGCTGGGTATATTCATTAGTTTAGATACTCATGTTTTAAAAAATAAACCAAATTTAAACACAGTTGAGTCATTATTCATTGGAGTTATGTTCTATAAAATCTCTACAAACACTGAATTAGCAAATATTAAATCATTGCTCCACAGGGGAAATAACTGGGTTAGGTTCCTGCAAGCCACTGCTCACATTTTCACCAATCAATCAATACCTAACATTTTGTGTTTGCTTCTGTTTGAAGACATCTTATTTAATATATACTGATTAATTACCATTGAGTTCAGCCAAAAGCACCATATTAGTATCTGAATGAAGCTTATCTAACACATGTATCTTTTCTGTAAGGCATAACACAGCCTTCTCTCCCTTAGGAGTCTGAGACAGCAGCTCAGCCCTGTACCCAGGGACCATTTTAAACAGCAAAACTAACATCATCACTATCACCACCAACAGCAACCCCCAGAAACAAAAATTCAAAAACTGTGACCCTAAATAATTTCTAAAAAGAATGCTTGTTTATAGTATGAATGCTGACATAAGAAGGCATCAGCTTCTTTGGCTTCAGCTGGGAACATGTACATCAAGTGACAACCTTTTCAGCCTTGTGTACATGTGCACCTCCATGAATGACCCACTGAAGCCCCAGGAGTATTAATTTCAGAATTACAAATAGCACATGGGTGAATTTGGGAATACAGAATCCTTGAATACCGAGGATCAAATGGCATTCAACTATGCATTACATTTACCATAATTATTAAATTAAATAATAAATTCAAATAAAAATACAATAAAAATAAATTCAAAATAAGATTCTATTGAATAATCATTTGTTTAAATTAAATCTGATTCCTATCCTTAGGGAACTTGCAATCTAGTCTGAAAGGTAGATAGTACCCTCATGCCTTTTCCTTCATACAAACTATAGTTTTAATCATATTTTTTTATAAGTTTACTGGGTTCCCTTGATAACTTATAAACAAGCTTTAAAAATATGACTTTAAGATATAATTTGTATGAAGGCAAAGGCATGAGGGAGTATAGCTCATGGGGCCCTTTTACCCTGGGTGCTCAGCATTAACTGAAGTTTTGCCTCCAAACAGGGCACAGGAAGTGACCACTAGGAATGTCATTACAGGAAACACCTGGAGACTCTGCTTTCCCACTCCTCTCTTTCCTTATCACCGAAAGAGGAAAGGAGCATCAACTGTCTGAGGTGCTTGAACATACACACGTGCCAAGGCCCCTGAAATGAGCTCACCCTGTGTCGTCGCCTTCACTTACGCCCAGAAACACCACTCTGTCATAAACGTTCACTCGGGCCTTGCGCAGGAGAGGCATAGCACGGCATGAAATTTGGTTTTTATACCATCAAGTAAGAGGGGCCAAAATGGATTTTTGTACAGATTATAAGTACTAATCATGAGGTAAAATTGGTTCAAGGGTTTTTTAAGAAATATATCAGATCTTTATCACAGAAGCTGATTAATACCTGTTAGAGTTGGAAAACAGGCTTTAGAAATATTTTATTCCAGTCACCTCGTCTTACAGAGACAGGAGCTGAAGCACATTTGCTCAAGGTTATAGAGATACTTACTGACAGGGTCTGGATAAAATAGATCAGTTTTAGATGACAGATTCACTGGAAGTAAGATTATATATTTATGTGTCCTAGATGTCATAAATTTTTGGTGTTTTATAAAAGTTGAACTGTTATACCACACACACACACACACACATATATATATACACACACATATATATACATGTATATAGTATGTGTAAATGTCAAATGAATGCATTTTTAAGACTAGATGCATTTTTTAAATGTTTAACTGCTGATTCATCCCTTACTAATAAGCAAACTGATACATTCTGTCCACACACACACACACACACACACACACACACACACACATCTACCTTATGAGAAAGTTTTAATTCAAGCAAAGATCCCTTTACTTAACTAATCTGACTGCTGTAGGCCATGCGACTTAATATTGTATCATGCTCAGCCGCTCAGCCCAGTCCGACTCCTTTGCGACCCCATGGACTATAGCTCACAAGGCTCCTTTATCCACGTAATTTTCCAGGCAAGAATACTGGAGCAGGTTGCCATGCCCTCCTTCAGAGGATCTTCCCGACCCAGAGACAGAACCAGCCTCTCTTGTGTCTTCTGCATTGGCAGGTGTGTTCTTTACCACCAGCACCACCTGGGAAGCATGCTTCCTCAAAATGAACTTTGAGCATGGAACTCATGATACACAAGAAGTTTAAAAACTTAAACTGTCTAAATAGTCATCTGTATTGGCTTTTATCCTTAATAAAAGTATTTATATTCTTCATGGACTGCTTATAGATCAAGACCGTTCAATTTAAGAAATAAGCAGCTTAAAATACTTTAACCATGACAATAAATAATTAACCCCTCATAAGCAAATAAAAAGAGAAACTGAGAAAAACATTTGGAATAAAACTTAAATGATTAATAGCCCTAGTATAAAAAATAACTTCTAGATATGGGACAGGAGAACACATATAGACAAACAAAAAAGAAATACAAATGACTATTAACCATATGAAAATACAGTCAATCTACCAATAAGAGAGAATCAAAATTAAAGGTACAATGAGAAACCATTTTCACCTACCAGACTGGCAAAATTTTAGCAGTGAGGGGTAGGGAAATAGACATTTTTGAAAATCATTGGTGGCAAGGCAAAATGATAAAACCCCTGTGAAAGAAAATTTGACACTGTCTTCCAAAACTATATATGCATTTACCCTGGGACCAGCAATCTCATTTCTAAGACTCCTTCAAAAGTACTATGGGAAAAAAAAAAATGTTATGTTTACAAAGCTTTTCATGACAGCCTTGTTTGCGATAGCAAAAGACCAGAAACTACTAATTTCCCAGGGTTGTCACAACAAATTCCCACAAAGTGGGACAGTTGGTTTCAAACAACAGAAACTTACTATGTTACAGTTCTGAAGGCTAGAAATCTGAATTCAAGGTGTCGCCAGGGCCATTGGTTCCCTTGAAACCACAAGAGCAATCCTGTCTTGCTTCCTTTAGCCTCTGGTCTTTGACAACAATCTTTGGTATTCCTTGGCTAGAGATATGTCAGGCTAATCTTTTCCTCTTTATCTCATGACCGTCTTCTTTCTGCGTGTCTCTCTCCTCCTCTTGTAAGAACACCAGTCATACTGGATTAGAGTCCATGTAATGGATGAGCATGGCCTCATCTCAACTTGATTACATCTGCAAAGACTCTATTTCTAAATAAGGAAGGTCCCATTCATGGGTACCAGGGGTTAGGACTTAAAAATATCCTTTTTTGTGTGTGAGGGCACAATTCAACTCATAATAATAATAATGAATAGATTGCATAAACTATGGTGCATGAACATAATGGGAATCTATACACCTATAGTAAGAATGATTAATACAGCTACATACTACTAAGAAATAGTATCTAGAATATATTAAGCAAAAAGACCAAACTGAAAAAAAGTGTGGATTTTATTCTACTATTTATATGCCAGGATATGCTTGTTTAAATCACACAATAATAATCACCATAATAGAATTATGAGGGAATAATATGAAAGAGACAGAAAGACGTTCCATGGATATCAGTTGCTTTTGTGGATTTGATTTTGAAGCTATGTAAATATTTTATACAATTAAAAACCAAAATTGAAATTAGAAAAATAAATGCTAAACATCAAGAGCAAAATGAAATAAATGAATCTGTCTTTCCAGTTGGTGGAAGTGACGTAGGAACTATTCCAAATAAAACACAATAATTTGAAAGTATATCCCTTAGCACAAAGAGAAGTGTGGAAAAATCTTAAGCCATTTTTCAGCAATCATATTGTTGATGGTAGTATTAAGCCTGTTAGGTGTGTCATATATATAATAAATTAATAAACTGAGTGATCATGTGGATGTTATTGAAAACCAGAAGGTCTGGGAGAAAGACAATAAAAATAAGGTTACATAAAAATGTGTGATGTGAGGATAGTATTGTAATACTTAAAAGAGGGGCTTTTCTTTCCTTTTAGAGACACCGATGTATATACAGATGAAATAATATACTATCTGGTATTTAATTCAAAAAAATCAGGAAGGTGGAAAGGGAAATGAGTAGGGGTAAAAAAGAAACAAGCTGACTATTAGTAGATAATGGTTGAAATGGGTTGTGGTTATATGGAGAATTAATTATACCATTGTCTCTACTTTTTTTACATGTTTGAAATTTTCCATATTTTCCTACATGGATTTTATTTATTATATACATAAACATAAGCATGTATTTTAATGAATATGCATATGTTGATCCACATTCTAAGTATTTATGCTGCTGCTGCTAAGTCACTTCAGTCGTGTCTGACTCTGTGTGACCCCATAGATGGCAGCTAAACTCACATATATATATATATATATATATATACACACATAAGTAAATATGCCTAGTAAGAACAATACAAATGTATAGATTTTTGATTAACCCAGTTGCCCTATCATCCAAGTTATTGGCATTGAATTAGTGTTGCCTTTTGTGTAATTATCCCCTTTCCTGTGGGCAGCAATATCAATCATAGTTATCAAACAAAGCACACTCCCCTTCCCTTTGGAACACTTACCTACACATATGGGAATTCCATAGGAAAACAATAGAAATTCCAGCAATTCCCAGTTTTCTAGTTAACTTCTCAGCGCCAACCACTCCAGATTTCCTGAGGCCTAACATGATGTAGATGCGGAAATCACAGTACTGAGTGGATTGTGGGTGTTCTCTTGCTAAATTTGTGCAACAAGTTTGAAATATGTCACCATTGACACCAATTTCTTTCCCAGGCAATGCCAGATGCCTCATAGGTTTGATCTAATTAGATGTTGTATCTTTTTACTTTAATCTTTTACTCACCAAATTAATTTTCACATCAGTGGTAAAGTTCAACCACACTAAAGCATGACGATGAATCAGATAAATCACCCCTTCTCCCCTAGGAAGGAATGAGTAAGGATCTGGAAAAGGAAACTGGATAGGAGGGGGACTCTGGTGAAAGCCCCTCTGTGGCAGACACCAGCCGGAACTATAGAGGCTCCACTATGAAACTTCTGTGAACTCTCTTACTTCTCCTCTTCAGTGCCAACATGTCAGCTATTACTGTGTCTCCTTTCTCACCTCCAAATCACATGCTTATTTTTAGATATTTGTATGTTTATTACACACATGCATATTTATTTATGTAAGGGGCTGCTGCTGCTGCTGCAGCTAAGTCGCTTCAGTCGTGTCCGATTCTGTGTGACCCCATAGACGGCAGCCCACCAGGCTCCCCCATCCCCGGGATTCTCCAGGCAAGAACACTGGAGTGGGTTGCCATTTCCTTCTTCAATGCATGAAAATGAAAAGTGAAAGTGAAGTTGCTCAGTCGTGTCCGACTCCTAGTGACCCCATGGACTGCAGCCTTCCAGGCTCCTCCATCTATGGGACTTTCCAGGCAAGAGTACTGGAGCGGGGTGCCAGCTAGGTGTTGACAAACCTTAGCAGAATGGTACATTTGTTTTGCCTTGACCCGTATAAAGGATAAATCTCTGACTGTTCTCTGTTTTCCATGGGCTTTCCCATTCTGGTTTGTTGTCCTAACTTAGGTTTCCCCTGGAGCTTCAGAATAGGGCTTTTGGGAGAAAACAAAAAGCTTCAATCATTATGGCTACCTCCCTTTGAGCCCTTTAGTATTTACTGCTCTGCCTAGTAGTGTTACTACTAAGAACAGTTTATTTTTTAGTATTCCATTAAAAATAAAAGAATGGTGAACATGAAAAAGAAAGAAAGAACAGTTTCTTCTTCTAGTGAATCTGGGATGCTGTGTTACTGCCAAGATCTTCTCCAGGAGAGTCTCTGGACCACAGCTTAGAAGGCCAACAGAGTGTACTAGAAAGAAAAAGTAGGTTGTTGGAGTCAGGAACAAGCCATTAGGTTTTAAACTTAAAAGAAGTGTTTTGTATTTTACACATACTTTCAACAGTTTACATTCTTTGTAGTTAAAGTTTTAAAATCTTGGATTTGGTTACTATAATGCTGATTTGAGCTTATCCCATGTCTAATTGCATGAAACAGATTCGGCCAAAAACCTCTCTATAAAACTCATATAAAACGGAATGGTTATTAGGTACATATATTTTCTATTAAAGCTAAGGCATGCCCCAAGTAAATTTGCTAGTAGTACTACATAGAACAAATGATAAATTTGAAAGCAGAGCATTGACATAATGGATATTTTCTGGCTATACACTTTAGGACTTAATTCAATAAAATATTATTCATAATATGAGTTTTCAATGCTAGGATCCCTAGAAAATACAAAATTGAGAAAAGATTATTCTGGGAAAAGGTCTTTGTCACTTGTCTAAATTCATTTTGACTCTTGTTAATTCTTTGCAATTGACAAAACTAGCTATTGTCAGCTTTTAGAAGTATCTGGTTTGTTTTCCGGTTACAAACGGAGTCATCCTAATAAGTCATGAGCACCAAATACAGTTCCCAGTAGTGTAAAAATGTTAGGTTCTTGGTTACAGTGTAAAATAATCCATAGTTTAACTGAGTACTAATTGTGAGATTATAGCTGTTCAATTGTAGTGAGAGAGATAAACATTTAGACATTTCAGATTAAAATATTAGAAAGTGGTTCTTACCCTACTTGTGTAACCATCAGAAAAAAAGAAAGTATTAACCCTAGAATATTTTGCAAGCTGTCTAGAAATGAAAATGAAGACATAAAGATATATTTACTAAAGATGATAGATATGAAAAAAATAGAAGAGCCCTCAAGCATGATTTTGTTTGAACATATGTCTCTTAAGGTCACTTTTCATACGAATATCCTACATTCTGAGATAATTAACTCTTGATTGGGAAGAAATAAATTTAACAAAGAAAATCTCAATCCAGGCTTGAACATTGGGTTTACTTTGACCCATCTTTTCCATTACCCAGTCATCTTGCTGGACACTGGTTACTACCGACTCCACCGCCATGGTGTCAGTCATATCCACTCCATCTTTTCTAGGTTTACAATCAAAGTCCTAGTCCAAGTGTTCACGGCCTCTCACCCAGCCTTTTGAAGCAGCCTGTGATTGTGCTATTTAATTTTTCCCTCTTGTCCCTACACATTGCCCCTCAGTTAATATTCCTATAAAATGGTTTCAATCTTGCCATGCGTGTGACCTAAAAAACTGATGGTTTTAGCAGTGTCCAAACTCCAGAGCCCTGTAAACTAGGCTGCCTGCAATATGACCACTGCCTTGGACAGCTTCCTTTACACGTCTTTAATGCACTCTGTCTTTCGGGCACACTAGAGTAACATTCCATCCAAAGAAGACATACTGTACAGTCCCATCTCTGAATCTCAAGTCTTATGCTTTTGGTTTCTTTGAAGCAGCAACTGAAATTCTTAAAAACCATTCTCACCCCTTATCTCATCATCCTAATAGGTAGTACTGATTAATATAATCATGTTGCTTGCTCGCTTAGATCATCTGTGCTCCTCAGAATCTCTCTAAACTTATGTCCAGACAACTATTTTGACTTGACCTGGTACTCGTCATGAAATTACTTGCCTCCTATCACTTAATACTCTAATGGAATTTTGAATTAAAATAGGTAGTGGGTGTAGACTAGATTTCATTATGTTTGGGAGGAAAGAAAGAAAGAAATTAAAGTCAAAGACATGTTTCCAGTTTACAGAGAACTGAATCTATTTCTCATACAGCAGCAAGAATCTATGTGGAAACAAGCATAATCAAATCTATCACATAAAATGTAGAACAAAAAGATGAATTATACTCTGATCAGAGAGAAGAAGAAGAAACACTGACCTGTTTGAATATTCCTGCACAACTTTCTTTGGCAGCTCAATGTGTTCTGGGAAAGAACCTTGACAATGAGTCCAGAAACCAAGGTTCTGGTCCTAGCTCTGTAACTGAGTTAATATGGGACTTCCAAAACATTTTCTCTGTGTACTTTGTCTTTTTATTAAACAGATGGACCAGTTCTCTGAGTCCCTACCACCCTGATCAACTGTATCAGAATTCATGGAATCTATAAAAACTGCATCTTCCTTTTATACAAACACAATGAATACTGTGCAAGAAAAAAGAATGGCTACATTCTTTCTGTTTGTGTTAAAATATCTGATAGGAATTCTCCTTGATCTCTCTTTCATAACACTGAGCTTCAGCAACCATCAAATGCTTGAGTTATTATGGAATTGAACAGCAGATTGACAGGTTCTTCCCAGGCCATCCCCTCCTCCCCTTTCTCAGGCCAATCAGAATCTTCTCCTACCCTTAGTCATGAAGAGTACAACCCTCTTAAACACCAGTGTATCTGACAAGGAAAATGGTTTTAGCTTGTAGTCTCTAAAATCTAACGTTCAGTTCAGTTCAGTTCAGTCGCTCAGTTGCATCCAACTGTTTGTGACCCTATGAATTGCAGCACGCCAGGCCTCCCTGTCCATCACCAACTCCTGGAGTTCACTAAGACTCACGTCCATCGAGTCAGTGATGCCATCCAGCCATCTCATCCTCTGTCGTCCCCTTCTCCTCCTGCCCCCAATCCCTCCCAGCATCAGAGTCTTTTCCAATGAGTCAACTCTTTGCAGTTGCTTAGGTGCAATATTCACCACATATTTTAGCAAATGGGAGATAATTCAAAAGGCAGATTTTTCTCAGAAACAGAATTTATGTGCCTTGAAACCAATGGATTTGATAATACCTTTAGTCAAAGGAAGCTTAAAACATTGGATTCCCAGCAAGCTATTATTACCTACTCTGTTTCCATTTTGCTCTCAATAGTTTAATTGATATAATTGGTATAAGAGGAAAACAACAGGAATACTTAGGACTGAAACCATTCACTCAACAGTGGAGGTTATTTAATAACTTTCACTTAGCAAACCCCTTGCACTTTCCAAAGTAGCAGTATGTATTCTCATTGTCATTAGCAGTATCTTTCATCCACTGATTTCCCAGAAGTGTTAATGACACAGTCTGTAAGTAATTGCTACACTTATCTAATTTTCTTTCAGGTAATGCAGCTTGTTTGTCAGTTTAACTGAATAGGCTCATGAATAACTTTATTTTCTCCCATCTTCTAAAATGTGAAAAGGAGACGGAGGAAACATCTATCTGTGGACATCCTAATTATCAAGCGATTCCTAAACCACTGACGGGTGATTGCTCCTTAGCTTCAGTGTTTGCACTTTGGGGCAGGTTTGAATCTCTTTTCTGAAGCTATTGTTGACTCCACCTGTAGGTATGCTGTGACTCAGCTCCTATAGGGGACGATCTGTACTCTGTTTAGGTAAAACCATTCAGGCTCCTTAATTTCCAAAAAGAACAACAACACTGCTGCTTTACTGTTTGGAGGATGCATGTTTCTTTACAATTAATAATAAAACTTGAAATAGAAGCCCTCAGTCATTCTCCAGAGAACTCCCATCAAACATCCTTAAAGCGGTACTTATGCCAAGTTTTCTCTTTCTAGCAAGTTATAATCAGGAATGCACTTGGACTACATTAGCTTAATTCCCTTCCCAGCTGCCTCCAGTGCCAAGAGACCAGCTGTATCCTTCAAAGGTTGCTCCCACTGTGTGGAGTACCACCAGCGCATTAGACTCCACTGTTGTTTCTAGTGGTGACTGCTATCTCCTTCTGGGTATCACTAGTTCCTACTGGGTACCACCCACTCCCTAGGGTAGCACTGCAGATGCCACCATTGAAAATGCCAATACAGCAAAAGTATAGCACCAAATGGCACTCTGTGCTCTGGAATCTACTAGGTGCCAAAAAGTTTCCTGGAGCATCATGAAAATGGTATTCTGATGGGTATCTCCCACTCATTTGCCAGACATTTTTCAAATTCAACAGTAAATTCCATGTGAGCTCAAACATGCTGCATTGTCATTTTAAATGTAAACTACCTCATCTTATTTTTTAGAAGCAGGAGAACAATATTATAAATTCAAATATAGGTAAATATCCATGATATTTTTTTTTCATTTGCAGGAGAAATGAAGAAGAGGATGTGATCAGAGTCAAAATGAACAGATTCTCATGTGTGTTATTTGAGAGTATAAAAGTATAATTTCCAGAAAGTTAAATAAATGACTCTCTTATAAATATAAAATCTACACATGTGAAAAAACTTAATAATGAGGAATCTAGTAAGATGGCAAAGCTAATTCCAAAGATATTTGAGGAACTGAATATTCATAAACTTTTTTTAAAAACAAAAAGAAAGAAAGAAAGGAAATTGGGAGGAAGTAGGGGAAAGAGAGAAAGAAAGATGAAGGGATGGGAAGGAGGAAAGGAGAGAAGGAGGCAAGGAGGGGAGGAGGGAGGAAGAAAGAAGGAAGGAAGATTGTTGGGTTAAATAAAAACTTGCTACTAGGGTGCTATAGGGCAAAGACAATCAACTTTGAGGTTATCTTTCTTATTGGACATAAATATATAATTAACATGTTTTGGGGCCAAATTAAATAGCAAATAATGAGTTGAACATAAAAGCATACTGCTAGAGAATTAAATATTCACCTGGTAAACTTGTTAAACAAGATCTTAGTGACAAAGGATATGTCTCCCTCATTTTTTACTTAGTTTAAGTTTTAGATAATATTTATTTCAAGTCTCCCATTTTGGTCATAAATAAGTAGCAAAGAGTGTTCTTTTTTTTTTTTTTTTGCTAAATGCCCTATTTATTCTGCAATCAAGGTTCAGAAATGAGGGGATACAACTGGAATCTCTGCACAGCTGTCATGTCAGAGCCACAAATGGACAGGGAGGGAGTGAGAAAGATGGCTTCTCTGCACAGTGACCGCCCCCTGATCCCCCCTCTAAAAGTGAACACAATGAGGCTGGATTACAAATGGTCTGTCTCTCTGACCCATCATCAAGCCTCTCCACTTTAATCTTTAAGCACCAGCGGGGCCTTCACTTGGTCGGCCACCTCCTTGCCGACCAGTGCCTCGACAATCTTCAGCGCAAACTCGAAGCTGGTTCCTGGCCCCCGGCTGGTGAGGATCAGGCCGTCCTTCTTGATTACACCAAAAACCAAAAAGGCTGGCCTCATATTTTGGCTATTACCATATACAGAACAAGAAGAGTTAATTACTCCTGTGAGCCTCCTTGAATTTGCTCTCGAGGTTGCAGTTATTTGGTATCAAGCAACTACTGGAGCCAGAGGATTAACTTCCTCCTGGACATTTTTATAAAGAAGCTCAGATTTAACTTTCAAACACTTCTAATCATTTGCTCTTCTACCCAAGGAGAGGAAGTCAAACCCAAGAAACTTTTCTCATCTGCTTCTCTTTCCTCAAAGTTCCTAAATGAAGCCAAAGTCCCTGGCCTGTCAGGAAGTGACCTTCCTCATTCCCTGTGAACTGGAACCCAGTAAGCCAGGTACCAGGCCTGTTCTCTGTAGAGAATTTTGCAGGCATTAACTTCATAAAGAAAGGCAACCCTTGACTTTTAACAGGGAGGTTCTCATAGCTGATTAAATGAGTACTCCTCTCTAGTATGACACACCAACTACAGCACTTGCACAATCATTTTGTCTACTTAAATCCTGGTAACTAGGAGCACAGATTCTTACTGAACCTGAAAGTAAATATATTGATGTGAAAAGTAATGAAGACCAATATTTGTTCCAGAATTCTGAGGAATCAGTGAGAATCAGATAGGACTTTTTTTTTTTAATGTTTCATTTCAGTTACAAATCATAGTCTACTAAACCGAGGATTCGAATTGTGGTGCTTGATAAGACTCTTGAGAGCCCTTGGACAGCAAGGAGATCAAACCAGTCCATCCTAAAGGAAATCATCCCTGAATATTCATTGGAAGGACTGATGCTGAAGCTGAAGCTCCAATACTTTGGCCACATGATGCAAAGAGTCGACTCATCGGAAAAGACCCTGACGTTGTGAAAGATTGAGCAAAGTGGGGAATGTGGTGACAAAAGATGAGATGAGTGGATGGTATCAGGGATTCAATGGACTCAAGTTTGAGCAAACTCCGGGAGATAGTGAAGGACCAGGAAACCAGTGTGCTGCAGTCCATGGGGTTGCAAAGAGTTGGACACAGCTTAGCGACTGAGTAACAACAAATTGAGGGTTAGCAATAAAATAAATAAGAAAGCAAGGTGCTTCCTTATAGACTAACCAGAAAATAGAACATTAAAACAATAACAATAATTTTTAAGGAAACAATCACAGTTAATTTTTTTCATCAGTTTGATGTAAGTCATTCTTATTCTGCTAGATCTTAGGTCAGCCCTGTCTTAACAGAATCATTTCTTTTGATTGAAGAGACTCAGTTTGCTGGGATTCTCAGAAAGCCATCTTAAAGATATCCCAGGTATCAGCTTTAAGGCTATACCCACACTTTTTATTGAAATATCAATAGTTAGGGATATCAGGTAGAGTCCTTATCACAGGGTTCTGAGAGGGCTCTCTATTTGGCTGAAAAACAAATTCTAGCTTGAAACCTATAGCAGACCCTTCAGACAAGCATCAGTGAAAAAGCAGAAACCACTTGTGATAAGGCTAAAGAGTAACAGTTAATCTATTGTAGTAACTAATAATAACAGAAGAAAATAAAATTCTCAACTTGGCTGCAAAGCACAGCTTTCTGATTGGGACCTAATCAATGAAACAGACAGTGATAGGGTACCCAGGGCCTCCAATTCAACACTACAGAGTGTACGATCTTTTGAACATTTATATTAACAATATGTTACCTACAAAATCAATGACACGGAAGGCCAAACTTCTCTTTTGATTTATAGCTCTCGCCATCCGGTTGTTACAATAGTGTTGAGCTAATTAACAAATATTGAGCCTCCCAAATTAATAATTATTCTCATCTCTCTTTTTATAAGTGAAATGACAATGTCTTACAATTTTCCAGGGCCTGGAAAATCAAAGACAGGGTGGAGAAATGTCAAAGGCAATTTTAATTTCAAAAGATATTTGAAAACTTAACTTTTCCAAACTTAGGATCTGATTTTAGGAAAGCAAAGTCAAAACAATTTTGAAGGGATATTTGGTCACTTGGTTACAGTAGAAGGATGGGTAACAACAAATGGTTGTAGCTTAATGACCTGTTAAAATGACAGGATGGTATTTTAAAATAGACATGGAAAAGGTAACACAATCATAAATAATTCTTTTAGAATTTATAAGCTTCAGTTATTTATCTTTTTAATAATTAGGAAGGTAAGGCCAGCAGAGAAGTAAACACTTTCTCTTGAGAATCATCTCTATAATATGGGCTGATTACACAGAATTCAAGTATGGCTCCCTTAATAAGAAAAGACCAAATACTTCTCATTTTAACAAGAAGAAAACCTAATCTATTTTTAATCAAAATATTGTTTGACAGTAAAAGATTCACAAGCTTCTTAAAACATGATTTAATGGAAGAGCCTATCAAAACAGAGTCAGATTGAAGAGAAGTGCTGAGGCTAACCACGCCTTTCCACAGCCTTATGTGTTAAAGTGATTTGCAAACTGCATAAACACAGGCAGAAGTGGCAGCTGCCTCCTCTTCCCTTCTTACCTGCTCCTCCTCTCTTGAAAGATCTCCTTGATGACATAGTGGGTCTTTGGAAGGTAACTAAATTTCTCCAGGAGCCAGATAGGTCCAGGGTCCAGTTTTACAATGAAGAAATTTCTTCAAGGTCGAGGGCTTCATAATCCCTGCAGATGTAAACAGACAGCTCCAGAATTAGCCTAGGAGTTAATCTCATGATGTAACCCCTGTTTCTTGAGGAGATAAATTATAGTATTCTTTCAGAAGGGCACAGTTAAAGTGATTGCCTTCCTCAGTTCCCAGTGAACTTTGAATCTGCTCTGCTGTATCAATTGTGTGAAACTTTATAGTGCCTTGGTCATCTCTTAAGGGCTATGTACTCTGGTATACTTAACAATAAATCAGGTTTCTTTCTTTCTTTCCAAAATGGTGTGGAGAGGTCTTTGTTGGCAGTATTTTATATACTTTCTAACATTCTACACATTCAACTTTTGTTCTCTCTGTTCTTGCATATTATGGATCAATTTGATATTTTATTCTAACACAAATTTGCTCTCTTTTCCTGTTAATAAACAAAACAAAACAAAAAAAAACCCTTCATCACCTTACGCATGCAGCTGATGGCCTTTACCATCATTATTCTTTGAATAACCTTATGACTAAGGATACTTAATACACTTATATAAAATCCTAAAATATAAATATATATGAGCATACTTCAGTGGTAAAGAATGCGACTGCCAATGCTTGCCAGTGTAAAAGATGTGAATTCTGTCCTTAGGTCAGGAAGATCCCTTGGAGTAGGAAGTGGCAACCCACTCCGGTATTCTCGCCTGGAAGATCCCATGAACAGAGACGCCTAGTGGGCTATAGTCCCTAGGGTCACAAAGAGTCAGACACAACTTAGCTACTAAACAACAACAAATACATTTAAAAACATATATTATGTGTAATCATATATAAAAATTGAAGAAAAAGCATGTGTGTGTGTGTGTATATATATATATATATAATTAAGCTGGATCCTGAGGTATCATGTCAAGCTGACCCATTATATAATTAATAATGATACAACTTTACTATTGTTACAGGAATATTAGATAAAAGTTTAAAAAACAAAAACATAAAATAACTTTTAAAAATAGAAAAGAGTTTTAAGGGAAGAAATATTTGTGAGACGTATGTATGTATCCTTGCGTGTGTGTGTTACTCTCTCAGTCACGTTCAAGGTGAAGTAGGGAAGCAGTAAAAGAATAACCAGGGCTCAGAGGAGAGAGTAATCATTTTTAAGAGATTGCTTTCCCCTTTTAAACAGTTACAAGTTTTCAAGAACTATTTCTTTAATACAGCAAGTGTTGAGATTGTAAATAAAAGACTAATAAATATAGTGATGGTTCAAAGATGAACAGCGGTTAATGCTTGTATCTGAGTAAGACTTTGAAGTGCTGGACTCCATCAGTGCTATGCAGGGAATAGAAAGAGCTAGTGAGGAGGAGAGGACCACACTGAGCTCCCTGGCACAGGCCAGGAGCAGCAGGCCAGGACGGTGGCGTCAGTGGAGAGGGGCTGGTGTCGGCCCAATGAAGGACAGTCCCTGGGAGTGGAGAAGTCAGAAAAATCATGGCAGACACTACACTTTTTTGTTCAGCAGATACAAAATAGAGAGCCTGTTGTGCTGGGGGCTTTCATGATGGTAAAGACATCTGAAATTCTGTGGCTAGAGACTTTTCAGCTGCACCATGTGTGAAACTGACAGCAGACTGTGGTTAAAAAATGGGGTCAGTAATAACGGTAGGAGAAATAGAAAACAGTATTTAGCATCTATTATTCAATAACTAGGTAGCCGGGATAGAAACTGAAGAGACCTATATCCCCTCACCGCTGCCTCTGAGGTAACTAGGGAAGAAAGACAGTGCTGGTTCTCATTGGAAGTGTGTTGGTTGCTCACTCGTGGCCCACTCTTTGTGACCCTATGGACTGTAGCCCACCAGACTCTTCTGTCCACTCGGGAAGCCCTGATCTTCACTGGAGGCACACTCCAAAGGAGAACGATGGCTTGACCGAGGTGGGAGCGAAAAGGCATCCTTGGCTTCTTCTGAGATCCAGTGTGAGGAGCTGCCACCCAACACAAAGAAGCAAAGTGGCCTCTCAACCTTCCATGTCCACATAGAAAGACCAGGGCATCCATGCCACAGGTATAGAACAGTTGCTTTTGCACAAGGAAGGCTCAGAGGAATTCTCTCTGGCTGTACATGTTGATCCACATCATGCTTGATATTTCAATAAAGTTAATAAATAATAATAACTGATATTTATTAAACACTGCATTCCAGGAATGGTGTTAAGAAATTTACTGAAAGTTTCTATTTTTAATTTTCAATATAATTTTTTGAAGTGGGCACTTGACCATTAATTTTAGAGTTATCAAGGCTCAGGCAATTTGTTTGTGGACACAGAGCCAAGTCAAAGTCAGAGTGAGAATCCAACTGCTGGTATTAAATATGTTTAACTTTGAAGTCCATGTATCGTACATGGCATTTGCAATGTTTTGTTAAATGAACTTCCCAAAGTAACTCTAGTTATTATTTTTCCTCTATTTAAGATATTCCCAAGAAGGAAAGGAAGGTTGTAAGAGAGAGTGTTAAAGGTCCCACGTGGTCCCAACAATACTGCATAACATTAAATATCTGTAGACCGTGATGAGCATTTTGGGGGATGAAAGTACTGGCTATGGTATTTCTATACCTAAAAACAGGTATTCGCTTCACACAGAAGTGAAAATCATTTATGTAACTCTTCAGACAACTTGGATATTTAGTCAGCTATTTATTGACTGCATGATTGACTCAGGTTTATGTGGCAGAGTTAAAAGTTATTAAGATAACAGCTAAAGCTACACTTCTCTTAATGAGGCAACAGGGTGTTTTTTAGAAGGGGACACCTTAATAAGGTATTTGGCACAAAATTTGGGTCATTAGGAAACCAAGAGGGAGAACTAAACACTGCCGTGTTGTAAATAATCAGGATTTGGAAGTAAAAAGAAACAGAGAAGAAAACGACTTGAGAGTTAAAAGGGTGAGAATACACAAATAACATGGGATAAAGCTGAAGGATTTCTGAAGACAGGAAGATTCAGTTTTCGGTTACTTTGGTATGTGGACCTGAACACCAGTCCCTGTAGTTTTCTCCCAAACTTTCGGTCAAGTTTGCCAACTCTTCTTTGTTGTGTTTGTGCATGTTTGCGCACATGTGCAAGAGTGTGTGTGTGTGTGTGTGTGTGTGTATGCCCTAACAAAAGGCCAGTGAGACACTCTATAAACTGTATTATCTCAGTGGAAGCAAGAACTCGGCACCAGTGATGCTGAGAGGCTCAATAGTGGAACAGAATGAAAATCCATCTACCTCATCTTTCGAGTCAGGGTAGCTCCAGCTGATAAAGTCACAAACGATTCATAGCAGAGCTCGTAGGCCAGACCAGAAAGCAACAACGTTGAATGTAAATTTATGAGTAAACGAAAAGAGAGCTGGAAGAAATACAGATTTTCACGAGAATAAAATTTATCTTGTAACCTCATCAGTATCTTTCAATATTTAACCAAAAAGTACATTAGTCCTGAAGCCGAGCAGACTTCTGTGACTGCATGGATATACAATGAAGATCACCAGGCTATCAACAGCACAGTACAACAAAACTGTACGTTTTGTATTCTACACGAGCATGTAAATACCTTTGATCTGTCGTTGGTTAGCTGTTTTTAAGAGAACAGAAAAGTAAGAGCAGTGATGAGGCCATTTCGGCCCTGGTTTCACCGACATTTGACCTTATTCTAGGATCACAACCTGGCCTGCCAACTACCAGTCACTCATTGGAATAAACGCAGGTTGGAAAATTCCATGAAAGCTGGCAACACCCTGAAAAACATCTCCCACTATATGGAGTGGCAGTTCTATTAAAGGTATAGGCAGGACGGTGTGGACAACACAGCTGTGTTGTTTGGAGAGCCAAACACAACTCCAATAATACAATCTGGCACATGGTGTGGGACCACTTTTACCGTGTTCCCTAACCTTCAGAAATCACTGTGCTCAGTACTCTATAGAGTTGGCCTCTTATCTTGAAGCATCACTTGCTGGTTCCATCATCCAATACATCTCACATGAAGAAGGGTCTCTTTTGCATTATAATGGACTTTTTCACAGTATGAAGTTGAGAAGTTACTTGATTTGATCAGTGTAAAACCTAACAAATACCATATATACACTCAGATGTTTTATATTTGGGTCTAACTGTTTTCATTTATCTTTTAAAAAATGTTATTAGAGTATAGTGATGTGTTTAATATTTCATGCTAGAGGAATAACATTTCATTATCTAGAATATTTTACATCTGGTCCCATTATTTCATGGCAAATAGATGGGGAGACAGTGGAAACAGTGACAGACTTTGTTTTGGGGGGCTCCAAATCACTGTGGTTGGTGACTGCAGCCATGAAATGAAGAGACACTTGCTCCTTGGAAGAAAGTTATGATCAGCCTAGACAGCATATTAAAAAGCAGAAGTATTACTTTGCCAACAAATGTCTGTCTTGTCAAAGCTATGGTTTTTCCAGGAGTCATGTTTGGATGTGAGAGTTGGACTATAAAGAAAGCTGAGTGCTGAAGAATAGATGCTTTTGAACTGTGGTGTTGGAGAAGACTCTTGAGAGTCCCTTGGACTGCAAGGAGATCCAACAAGTAGGGAATCAGTCCTGAATATTCATTGGAAGGACTGATGCTAAAGATGAAAATCCAATACTTTGGCCACCTGATGGGAATAACTGACTCCTTGGAAAAGCCCCTGATGCTGGGAAAGACTGAAGGCAGGAGGAGAAGGGGACGACAGAGGATGAGAGGATTGGATGGCATCATCAACTCGATGGACATGAGTTTGTGTAAACTCTGGGAGTTGGTGATGGGCAGGGAGGCCTGGCATGCTGCAGTCCATGGGGTTGTAAACAGTCAGATAGGACTGAGCAACTGAATTGAACCGACTGATTACATTGTATGTGTTTTATTACTGTTCTGGTGGACACCTTGAATTATGTAAATAGCTCTAAGAATATATTTAACTGGGAACCATTCATAACTCTTTTTATTCATCATCTAAACATCATAATTATGACTTAACAGCAGACTTTGATGTCTTTGCTCTTAACTATTACTGACTTTCTGAAAGTGATTCTCTTTGTGCCTCCTGTTTTTCCCTCTTCATCTTCTTTATCTCCTCTTTCATGAGGGATGTCAATTGAAAGCAGGTAACTGTTGGGTTTTTATAATGCAGCCACTGCAAGACAGAAACAGTCCTATTGTTCTTCTCATTTTAAAACTACAAGTATTTTCAGGTCTAATTATCCAAGTCTTTATTTAGAAAGTTGATGACTTATTTGAAATGGTAATAGTTTTTTCATCTACTTTCTCTTCTATCAGAATGAAGCAGAGGGTGACTGAGACATCCTCTGATGGGTGTTTCCTTGCAAATGTGATCTCATTTCCCAATGACACATAGGACCTTGTACTCATATTGTGCAGCCCTCACCAACCCACTGAATCAGAACCTGGGGATAACCTTTATGCCTTATTTTTAAAATACCACTTTTTCAAAAACTGGGAAATTTCTACTGAATAAGGTTGCCATTTCAGAACCCAAAGAACCAAAAATAGCCTGATGTCGTTAGAAATTCTGGGAGGAGAGGATGTGTGTCTTCACTGGTTCTCAGGAATATCCTTCCTGCAGTATGCCAGGGCATATTGAACCACTGACTCTCAGGAAAAATGTTTAATTTGTTGCATTTTCCAGTTTCCTTCAGGGTAAAGCTTCCCTGATACCTCAGTTGGTAAAGAATCTGCCTGCAATGCAGGAGACCTTGGTTGGATTCCTGGGTTGGAAAGATCTGCTGGAGAAGGGATAGGCTACCCATTCCAATATTCTTGGGCTTCCCTTGTGGCTCAGCTGGTAAAGAATCTGCTCACAATGTGAGAGACCTAGGTTTGATCCCTGGGTTGGGAAGATCCCCTAGAGAAGGGAAAGGCGACCCACCCCAGTATTCTGGCCTGGAGAATTCCATGGACTGTAAAGTCCAATTCAGTTCAGTTGCTCAGTCGTGTCCAACTCTTTGCGACCCCATGAATCACAGCACACCAGGCCTCCCTGTCCATCACCATCTCCCGGAGTTCACTCAGACTCATGTCCATCGAGTCTGTGATACCATCCAGCCATCTCATCCTCTGTCGTCCCCTTCTCCTCCTGCCCCCAATCCCTCCCAGCATCAGTCTTTTCCAATGAGTCAACTCTTCGCATGAGGTGGCCAAAGTACTGGGGCTTCAGCTTTGGCATCATTCCTTCCAAAGAAATCCCAGGGCTGATCTCCTTCAGAATGGACTGGTTGGATCTCCTTGCAGTCCAAGGGACTCTCAAGAGTCCTCTCCAGTACCACAGTTCAAAAGCATCAATTCTTCAGCGCTCAGCCTTCTTCACAGTCCATGGGGTGGCAAAGAGTTGGACATAACTGCATGACTTTCACTTTCTTTCTTTCACTTTTTCTTTCAGGGTAAAGACTGCTGTCATAGCTGATTTCAAGCTGATGTCAATGAACATGGAACTGATATCAGTGTGCTGTAACACACCATCATATTTACTCCACATAGATAGCATAAGTATGAATAACCTCAAAAACATAGATACTGGTAAAATGTAGTAAAACAACTAGAAAGGGACAAGCTTTTAGTACTGATCGCCCTTATCTTTAATATAACTTATTTAATTGTAGGTTTATATTATTCAACTTTTAATTATGAATCTGCCTTTAATGTGGGAGACCCAGGTTTTATCCCTGGGTCAGAAAGACTCCACTGGAGATGGGAATGGCACCCCACTCCAGTATTCTTGGACTGGAGAATTTCATGGACAGAGGATCCTGGCAGGCTACAGTCCATGGGGTCGCAAAGAGACACGACTGAATGACTAACATTTTCACACTTTAAATGGTGACTCAAAAATTCTTGCCAAGTTAACAGTTGGTCCTTGCAAGTTGGTGCCAGCTAGCTTCAGCTAACCACTGGGTTTTTTTTTCTCTCTCTCAATACCTGTTCCATCTCAACACTCAGTGGCTGAGGATGGGAGGCGAAAATAGCAAATAAATATTTATTGGACATCTAATGTTTAAGGCACTGTGCTTAGTTATTCAGAGATCTTCTTTTTTTAATTTAAATTTATTTATTTTAATTGGAGGCTAATTACTTTACAATATTGTATTGGTTTTGCCATACATCAACATGAATCCACCACAGGGGTACATATGTTCCCCATCCTGAACCGCGCTCTCCCCTCCCTCCCCGTACCATCCCTCTGGATCATCCCAGTGCACCAGCCCCAAGCATCCTGTATCCTGCATCGAACCTGGACTGGCAATTAATTTCTTATATGATATTATACATGTTTATTCAGAGATCTTAACAAAAATAGAATACTGTTTATTGTGCATTTACTATAGACCAGGTTCAACATAGGCATTTTTCACATATTACTTCATTCCATACTTAAAACATCTATGCTGCTGCTACTGCTGCTAAGTCGCTTCAGTCATGTCCAACTCTGTGCGACCCCACAGACCCCATATTAAAACAAGTCAAAGGGAGGGGATAACAGTCAAGACAGAACAATAGATCTATAACCATAAATGTCAAGCAACAGCTACGAGCTAGGAGAGATCAGATTTTGAATAGCCTGGGTGTCCTAATACTTTTTCAACAATGTTCTTTATTCCATCCATCAGAGAAAGAGGTCACCACTCAGTATTTGAAACGAAGTTTATCACTGCTTAATCTAGTCATGCTGTAAAGTCACAGCATGGCTATTTGAAAGTTCTAGCTTTTCTGAGCAAAAGCAGAGGTTCATGTTATTCATGTTATATCTGCTTGGCTTCCTTCTTTCCTCCTGAAGACTGGCTCCTCAATGTGATGGAGAAGATGGCTCCCAGAAGCCCCCAGCTTCGTACCCTCCTGGTATGTGATTTAAAGGGCAAGAATACTCCTACTTCTAAAAATAAGGAACTCAGTAGTCAGTCTCTCTGACTGGTTTGAATGGTATGCCCTTTATCCAGAGGAATAAACCAGGTGAGCCCTGAGTCACTCCCCTACCTCTGTGGCAGTCACTGAGAAACAAGTGACTAGGAATGGGTAGGCAAGAGTGGGCAAAGGAAACTTCCACTAAAAAAATGGTAATGGGAAGACTTCCTGAACAGCTCCAAATGATAACTATCATGGTCCACTACAATAAATTTTATTCTTTTAATGCCTTCAGTATTTCTCATGCCTAATAGCTTGATTATTGGTCTAGTCTTATATTGCCAAGGCCTTAACCTTGACAACTATCAAATATTATTTGATACTGTTGAGACTTTAATCATAGAGAGAATAAAAGTATTAAAACTAGCATATTTCCTAGGATGACCACTCTATTATTGCATAATTTCCCATGGATTTCTATAATCTGAAGTTGCAAGTAGTGGATTCCTTAATACATTGACAAACAGACAGATATACTTGGCAGAATCCCCCTCCTGAACTCCATTTTGGAGAAGGCAATGGCACCCCACTCCAGTACTCTTGCCTGGAAAATCCCATGGATGGAGGAGCCTGGTAGGCTGCAGTCCATGCTAAGGGTCGGACACTACTGAGCAACTTCCCTTTCACTTTTCACTTTCATGCATTGGAGAAGGAAATGGCAACCCACTCCAGTGTTCTTGCCTAGAGAATCCCAGGGATGGGGGAGCCTGGTGGGCTGCCATCTGTGGGGTCGCACAGAGTCGGACACGACTGAAGTGACTTAGCAGCAAACTCCATTTAATGTTTGAGCATAGTGTTTACCATTACATGTCCACACATGGGAGGGATATTCTGAAATGTAGAGAGAAGCATTCAGCTTCTGGACTGAGCCTTGAAATAGTCCAAGCACTTTCCACCATGGTGCCACTCACAGATCCTCTGAATAAAGACTAGGTTAAAGTGGAGATTATAAGAAAAACCCTTTTTTCCTAAAGATCCATCAATGCCAAAGAATGAGACAAATGTCTCCTAGAAGTGAAAGTAGGACCAGAAAAAAAATAAGCATATTCAAACTTACATTTGTCACATATAAGATGTAAAAGGGCTTTCCTGGTGGCTCAGTGGTTTAAAAAAAAAAAAGTAAAAATTCTGCCCACAGTACAGGAGATGCAGGTTCAGCCCACTGGGTTGGGAAGATTCCCTGGAGAATGAAATGGCAACTCCCTCTAATATTCTTGCCTGGGAAATCCCACGGACAAAGGAGTCTGATGGACTATAGTCCATGGGTCACAAAAGACTCAGGCATGACTTAGTGACTAAAAAAACAACATCAAGATGTAAAATGTCGTATGTATCTTACCTCACTGGTATAAAAATAAAGTGCATGAACGCATTTCAGTTCTTCAACTAAGGGGTATAACCATATCTTGCTCATGGTAACTTCAATAGCTTTCATATAGTAGATTCGAGATTTCTGATCATCATGTAGGTGGACAGTGTGGCAGACAAAACTAGGAAAGAAAGCAGAGGACAAGAGAATGGTCCTTCACAGTAAATGGGGTAAGCTCCGGGGACCCATCCGAGGTGAAAACCTTGGCTTCTACCGTCAGCATGTTATAGCTCTTCATTTTACAGACTTCTCAGAGAGTAAAGATGGCAGAAATAGTGTCATTTACACTTAGCTCATAGAACCTAAAAAAGCATTGTCCTCAATTTCCATCTGTTCCATTGTTATTTACGCACCCCCCCCCACTTTTTTGATTCTGAACTTGGGAGAAAAGGTAAGCTTGGGCTGTGTACATAGCACCTGTAGAGAGTCACACCTTTTAGAGGCAGTGGTCACCATCTCCAGGCGTAAAGACCAGATATGACCATACCCAGCAGGAAAAACACCATAGCACACTGGAGTCGGGATCTGCATGTCTGGTTTGGCCCATTATATGCACATGCAGAAGATGATGAAAAAGAGAGTGAGGAAGAGGCTGCACTCCTGAGGTTCCTGTACTCCTTGCTTTGACACAATCATGGAGGAGTTCAGAGTTTTTACAGTATTAGTGAAGGTCCTAGTGACTCGTATCTAGTTTCATGAGTGTCAAGAGGAGACTAGAGTATGAGCATCTGTTTTTGTCTCAGGAAAGCTCCTTGAAGACTAGGAGATAATTAAGGGGTGATGACACAGTCTAGTGAAGTCTACTTTCCATTTGAAAGCTCTCAAGGCTAGTCTCTCTTACCCTCAAAACAGCACATTTTCATGCACACCTGTGCACATACACATACCACACTGATAGGGTAGATACAGAGGCAGAAATCCCTTGTTCATCCCAGAAAGGAGAAGCTTTGTCCCAATTCTTTACTTATATAACTGACACTCAATACAAGCTCATTGATCATTTTTCTGAGAAAAAGCTTTCTCAGAAACTGCAATTGTGGCCAAAGGCTAAAACTGTAGACCACATGTTCCTCTTCCATGAAAGAATTTTTTTTTTTGCAAAATTAAAATGGAACAAGGAATTGGAAAATCTTAAAAAAAAATATAAAATCCTGAAACATAATTCTTTCACAATCATTGGGCTTTCTCAAGTTTTGTTTTCACAAACAGAAATCCTGGATATGTAAGCTAGACTAAAATTAGATGAGATTCTGAGATCTCAATTTGGGTGGCCAACTCTTTGAGAGATATGTGTACATCTGTGTGGACTGTGTGAAAAGGGCAGGGTGGGTCTATAGCGGTTGATTTGAGGGATGGGGCAAGTCAATCGTTCCTTATGGATCCCTTGGTGCTGTTTGAGTTGAACCAGACTTCCCTGATTCACAGTGATGTTTTCAAGGGAGCTATCATTTTGGTGACAGGTTTCAATAATTCTTTTTTGTATGGTGAAATTTTGCATGTTTATTAGGCACCAAAGTATTCTCCAGATTTTTCTTAGGGAAATTGGATAAACAAGCTGGAAATATTTGAAGAAAAAATTAAGGAAAAAAATACTAAAATAAATGGATTTCACATAGTACAATGCAGTGTCAAAGAGGTTTTAATGGTACCCTTGAGAGTGATTTTTGTGCTGAGCAAAAAAACACCCAGAGGTTTACTTTTGTTTAAAAAATAAATACTTATTAAAGTTTTAGATTAAAAAATAGTTGTTTCTTAAGCTTTTAAGTTTAGCCAAGTGTTATTACTCTATGTCTAGCAAATTTAATAAAGAACACTTTGAAAGGGTTCCCACTGAAAAACTTAGTTCAAAAATTTTAACTGCATTTTATATTTCATTTCCTTTTCAGGCATTTTGTTCTCTGAAGTAAATAAAATTCTCTTGAATAATAAATTTTTTATAAATCTAACTAAATTGAAAACATTGTGGAACTTGGTATTTTTTGTTTCCAAACAGTATATAAAATAAAATTTCCTCTTAAGATCACAAATCTTAATTAATAATTCAATTATGAATTTTAATTTTAATTTTCAAATCTGTTGCTATAATGAGCCAAAATTCTGTTTAAAAGTAATCAAGAGTTATTTACTCATAATTTTAACACAAACATATTTACAATGTAGCCTGGATTCTCCTAAACACTTTGATACTGAGACTTAAATCTTTACATGGTTGTGAGGCTATTCCATGGAAGTCAATTAACATCCATGTTACCAAGGATTATTTGCACCAATGATTTTAGCCAACATCTGGGAACATGAGGACAGCTGTTCTCCATGATCACTGAAGGAACTATGTAATGTTAGGAATTGTCTTCTTAGCAGTACTAGAGGGTATTCACAACCAGAGAGCTTGGCTAGAACACCATCTGGAATCTTATCACCAGCCTTGATCTCTTTGAAAAGAGGATAAATGGGGCTGCTACACAGTCTATCACCACTGAGGTTATAAACATCAACTAATTCCATTCAGATTACTATATTATTTTTTTGGCTTGAATTACATGTAAATGGCTGATAGTGAAGACTTTTGAGCTTGATGGAATTCTGAGTTCTCATAAATTAGCTTCCTTAGTGTAGCTTAGTCTTATATGGACAATAGTCTCTGCTAGCATAAACCTATTCTAATATCTTTCTGGTCTTCTCCTTGGTCTTCTGACAAGTCATTTTTATCACTTAGTGACATAATTTCTGTGTGTGTGTGTGTATATATATATATATACACATACATATATATATATTGTGTATACATATATATGGGCATCCCTGGTGGCTCAGATGGTATAGAATCTGCCTGCAATGCAAGAGACCTGGGTTTGACCCCTGGGTCGGGAAGATCCCCTAGAGAAGGGAATGGCTACCCATTCCAGTATTCTTGACTGGAGAATTCCATGGACAGTATACATACGTGTCTGTGTGTGTTTCTGTGCTGTAGACCTAAAATTAACACAAAACTGTAAATCAACTATACTTCAATTTAAAAAAAGAAATCAAAAACAAGCCTCTTATGAGAGGCTAAAGTCTAACTGGAAGGACACTGGACAGTGTTTGAGTCACTGAGTGAACTTGTAAGAGTCCCTAATCTTTCTGACCTGTTTACCTGGGAATCACCCTACCTGCCTCATGGGAATGTTATGAGGATCAGAAGATAGGATGGATGTGAATGGATTTGTGGTGAGTGGAGTGCCATACTAACGCGTACTCTGTTACTACCAATGGTGAACTTGCGTATTATGCATCTCTACTGATGACGTCCCATAACATTGGTCCAGTACTCTGAATCAGCCTGGAGAAATGCTGTTAGGCCTCTAGATTGTGATATCAGAAAGATAGATACCAAATCAGCATGTATTACTAGACTGTACTTCTTATTTCACTGGCATTTCCAAAAGGTCAATAATAGAGAATTCTGGTACATACATAAGCACATCTGCAGTTCATATTTGTATTCCCTGGAATAAAAGAGAGGCAATTCACTTAGTGTTCTTAAGTTGCAAACAAGTGTCTGAACTAACATCCTGTCTTCAATAAAGAAAAGCTCATTTATGCTTATTTTCTATGCTGATCTCTGATTCAAATCAAGGTTTCAGAGACAAGATCAAAATGCTAACTAAAATCTAAAGTAAAGCCATGAAGAACCTTTAGTTTCTGGGAGCAATTTTAAAAAATTACTATCTTGGACCAAAGAACATTTAAGTACTAAAAGATAAGAATGAAAAAAGGTAACTATGATGGAGAGTTTTCAAAGCAAATTTGAAACAGGCACCAAGGCAGCTGTGTTGAGTGGAAGAAGTCCATGGACAAAAATTTGGATGTACAGCTTGACAGTATGATACATCATGAGAATATAAATACAGAATCTGTAACTTTACAAAGTTATGTTTGGGTTGGGTTTTATTTATTCAATTACAGCATCACTTAAACATTCCCCTAGCAAATCATATTGCCTGAAATAAAATAATATCACAGTTAAAAACCTGATGGCTCATCTTTCTCAAGAAGAGGAGATTTTTGGGTTTTGAATCTATCCTCTCATAGTAGTATGGTCAACAAAATCCATAGTCTGAAATGAGTTTAAAGAGATGGTAATAAGATGTCTACATTTTAATTCCCAGGTTTAATACCAATGTTTAGAAAAATGAACTTGGTTTTTACCCAAACAATACATTATATTCTCAAAAAAAAAATGATCATCCTTTGAATTAACAGATTAAAATCAGCAGGCAAATCAGAATTTTAAAATATGAATATGCAAGTACTGAGAAATTTTATGCAACTTATGCTATTGGCTTCCCAGGACTATAGCAGAAAACCAAGCATTAAGATGCTGACTATAAATTTCAATGCATTATTTAAAAATAATACAACAGGAGGGAGAAATGATTCCCCCCTTTAGGCATTATTCAGGACTTAGAATACTATGTGTTTGTCTATTTGGGGGTCTCAGAAACTTACAAGTACACATAAAAACAAATTAAGGGTCCAAGAAAAAAAGTAAAAACGAATGAGAAAACAAGCTCTTTAAGTAAACATTTAAGAAATTATAGTTATTTATCGTGGATATAAAAGAACTGTCTTCATTTATTTGAATGAAGAAAATGTGACTAGAGTGTTCCATTTCCTCCAGGCCTGAAGAAAGGAAATAGGGAAGAAAGGGATCTTAGCTATGAAGAAGAACTATCTCACTATAAGTGTTCTTAAATACCAACTAAGATTACCACCATGGGAAGGCGTGGGCTAGTTTCACCAAGGACCTTTACTTTCAGGAAGGAAACTATCTATCAGGGAGTTTATCACATAAAGCCAGGCCATGTTTTTCCTGAAATCTTTTTCCAATTGAATGTATCCTTGACAGAAATATTGCTGTTTCACAGGAAAATGTTCCGAACTGTGTTTCTCCCACTCCAGTACACCACCCCCTAAGAAGCTGCTTTATAGCTAAATAGTCTGTGTATCAGAGTATGATTAAAGTTTCATTAGTCATTAATAGTCTTAAATGGTCCCCTCTCTTAGGGATGAACAGTCAAAGAAAAAAAAAAAAGAGGTACTAGGAATGAGTCAGAAACAAACTGTTCTCCTTGGAAGAATGTTCAGTAAATTTAATCATTTCTAATGCATATAGTGATTACTTTGATTTCCAATTCTAGAATTCAGTTGTTACTAGGAGACTGTCTTGTCTCCTGAATAAACCTTACTAAAGCAGCCATTTTCAGAGTATACTGGGTAAGCTCGAGAGGAGAAAGGCAGGCAGCATAATTCTGTCATCAAGGTCACAGCCTGTTCTTTGAGATTACGAATGCCAGCTTGGTATGACAGTGCACTCCGCCCACTCTTGCCATGCCAGCCTCCGTGTCAATGCTGAACATATGGGCTTTCAGCAGAGGCTGCCTGCTCCATCCCCTACACTTCCTATGTCTCCAAAGAACATCATGTTCTTAGAGAAACAAAGAAGTCGTTCTTAAATTCTAGTACCCCAAACCATGTAGGCTATGTTTACAAGCCTGACACCAGGACCATTCCAGAATGAATCCAGATCTAACTGTCCAGTTGGCAGGAGTCTATTTTTTTTATGGAGGTGTAATCATCAGCTACCCAGAATATCAGTCACTCCAAATGCGTCACTCATCCCATGGATCATATATAATTGGATTGGCCAGTGTCGTAGTCAGAAAGATTTTAGAAGCCTTCTATTGCTGTGTGTGTGTTTGTGCATGTGGACACTAAGAATTCAGACAGCTATAAATGAATTGTAGGGCTGTGTGGCCTGGAGCCAATAGGAGCTTTGTTTGAATTAGGGCTCATATACTGAGTGAGAGATAAAGACTTATTCCTAAGAAGTTGAGCAATAAAGGTCATCCTTTCTCTCCAGAGAGAATCCTGGAGGGAATGGATGTACACTCTGGTTGTAGAGAATCAATGACCACAAGCTTTGTCTAACACTTAACAGAAGTAGAGAAGGGAGGAAAGAAGGCAGGGATGGTTAAGAGAATTAACAAAGAAAAATGATTTTCAGAACAGTAAGATGTTCTGTCAGTGAACTGACACTTCTATCTTAGACTCTCAACAGAATGGTGACATTTATGAACTAAAAAAATCCTAACACACAGAAACCTAGACAGCACATTAAAAAGCAGAGACATCACTTTGCCAACAAAGGTCCATCTAGTCAAGGTTATCATTTTTCCCGTAGTCATGTATGGATGTGAGAGTTGGACTATAAAGAAAGCTGAGCACCGAAGAATTGATGCTTTTGAACTGTGGTGTTGGAGAAGACTCTTGAGTCCCTTGGACTGCAAGGAGATCCAACCAGTCCATCCTAAAGGAGATCAGTCCTGAATATTCATTGGAAGGACTGATGCTAAAGCTGAAACTCCAACACTTTGGCCACCTGATTCAAAGAACTGACTCATTGGAAAAGACCCTGATGCTGGGAAAGATTGAAGGCAGCAGGAGAAGGGGATGGTAGGGGATGAGATGGTTGGATGGCATCACTGACTCAATGGCCATGAGTTTGAGTAAGCTCCAGGAGTTGGTGATGGACAGGGAGGCCTGGTGTACTGCAGTCCATGTAGTCACAAAGAGTTGGACATGACTGAGCAACTGAACTGAACTGAACAGACAGAAAAAGAGCTGTATTTCTAAGGGTGGGATAAAATCTAAGGATAGGTGAGGTGTTACGAAAGACCTGTCACTGGTAATAGATCATAGCTTCAGTCAAGTGTTTGCTGGAAAGAAGCTGAAGAGCCTCACCTTAGCATTATAGGAGCCAGTAATATAGGGATGGGGACTTATCAGGTCATAACTTGGACATGCAATATACACGATGGCCTTGATGAGCCAGCAATGCCATTTCAGAGCACACACATCACATCCCTGGGGTTTCTTGCTCTTCACAGAAAAACTATTCAACTTGTTATGAAATTTTTCAAATTTTTATAAGATTTTAGTAAATTATATATTATATTCCTGCACCAATCACAAAACTTAAAAATTTTTTTATTCATGGCTAAACTTGTTATATCTATGGCTCCCATCCCTCAACCTATCCTGGATTTTGAAGCAAATGCCAAGCACGTTATCCTTTCATCTATAAATATTTCAGTATATATCTCTAAAAAAATAAAGGTTCTTTTTAAATTTAAAAATATTAATATTTAGCATCATTTTAAAATATTAACAATAATTGAAAGGGGATTTTGAGGTAAGTGAAATTAAGCTTCCTTGAATTCCTGGAAAGGACCGAGGCAGACAATTGAATATAACCTTTAGTAGAACTTCCCTGTAGCTCAGACAGTAAAGAAACTGCCTGCAACACAGGAGGCCTGGGTTCGATCCCCGGGTTGGGAAGATCGGAGAAGGGAATGGCAATCCAATCCAATATTCTTGCATGGAGATCCCATGGTCAGAAGACCCTGGCAAGCTACAGTCCGTGGGGTTGCAAAGGGTCAGACATGACTAGCAACTAACACTACTATTAGTATGACATTTTACCCTAGGTTAGTGGAACCTAGGGGTGAGTCTATTAGTAAGAGGACTCAGATATTAGATTTAGATACTCTGTTCTGAAAATGCATGAGCAGTAATGGAGTGAATTTATCTTCAAGAAGAAACAGCATCCCTTGGCTTTCCAAATGTAAAGGGAAACCAATTTATGTTTTTCCCTTAATATAGATCTTTTTCTACTGGCCCAGAGAGACATAGAGACTGATAGATAAGCAAAGACTCTATTGCTATTACCTATAAAATCATGATAGGTATAATCAGTAATTATGTTTGGGCATATTAATGCAACTTTTGGTAATAAGCTGTGCATGATATACTACAAAAAGTGGCCCCACAAGATCACTTAGCTGTGTTCACATTATAGGACCTGTCTTATCTGGTAGATCTACAGTTCTAGCATTGTTGTTGTTTCTCAGGTTCCAAGTCATGTCTCTTTTGTGACCCCATGGACTGTAGCCCACCAGGCTTCTCTGTCCATGGGAATCTTTAGGCAAGAATATATGAGTGGGTTGCCATTTCCTTCTCCAGGGAGGGGATCTTCCTGACCCAGGGATCGAATCCATGTCTCCTACATTGGCAGGCAGATTCTTTACCACTAAGCCACCTGGGAAGCCCACAGTTCTATTAGGCAAATGTTATAAACTTCAGACCCATGAAAAATCAATCCAGTTGTATTAGCTGACTTGGGTTTCTATAACAAAATGTCAGAGGCTGGATGACTTAAACACAAGCATTATTTTTCTCACCACTTCTGGAGGTTGGAAGTCCAAGATCAAGGGGTTGGCAGGGTTGGCTTCTGGTGAGACCACAGTCTGTGACATATTGATGGCCCCCTTCTTGCCCTCACAAGGCCCTTTCTCTTTGGATATGCATTCTTGGTGCTTCTTCCTCTTCTAATTAGGGACATCAGTCCTAAGGGGTTAAGGCTCCCTCCTTAGGACCTTATTTAACTCTAATTATCTCTTCAAACCTTATCTCTAAATACAGTCGGATTGGGAGACAGGGCTTCCACATATGAATTTTGGAGGGATACAATTCAGTCCATAAAACCAGGTAATACTAAATAATCTATGTTTACTATCTCTCTAAAATGATAATCAATCATTCACTTAAAACATGAGATCTGATGCTTTCCCCTCTTGTGGTTTCAGTCTCTAACTACGTATATAAATGCTTTCCTTTAAAATTTTGAGGTTAGGGACTTCCCCTGTGGCACAGTAGTGAAGGATCCACATGCCAGTGCAGGAAAATGGGTTCAATTCCTGATCCGGGAGGATTTCACACGCTGTCGAGCAACTAAGCCCATGCACCACAACAATTGAGCCTGTGCTCTAGAGCTCAGGAGCCACAACCACTGACG
This sequence comes from Oryx dammah, assembly GCF_014754425.2. Lineage (NCBI taxonomy): Eukaryota > Metazoa > Chordata > Mammalia > Artiodactyla > Bovidae > Oryx > Oryx dammah. Next base: position 49,953,076 of record NW_024070204.1, on the reverse strand, counting down.
CCCACGCCCCCTAGAGCCCATGCTCCACAAGGGAAGCCACCGCAGTGAGAAGCCTGCACGCTGCGACCAGAGAGCAGCCCCCGCTCACGGCAACCAGAGAAAAGCCAGTGCAGCATCCGAGACCCAGCACAACCAAAAATAAATGAATGAACAGCTAAAAGGCTCCGAGGTTAGCTTATGGATTTACCTATACACAAATACATTTTATCTACTTAATTTAAACACAAATGTTAATGGATGTCAAGAGACATTCAGTTCAGTTCAGTCACTCAGTCGTGTCCGACTCTTTGAGACTCCATGAATCGCAGCATGCCAAGCCTCCCTATCCATCACCAACTCCCAGAGTTTACTCAAACTCATGTCCATCGAGTCGGTGATGCCGTCCAATCATCTCATCCTCTGTCGTCCCCTTCTCCTCCTGCCCCCAATCCCTCCCAGCATCAGGGTATTTTCCAATGAGTCAACTCTTCCCATGAGGTGGTCAAAGTTTTGGAGTTTCAGCTTTATCATCAGTCCTTCCAATGAACACCCAGGACTGATCTTTAGGATGGACTGGTTGGACATCCTTGCAGTCCAAGGGACTCTCAAGAGTCTTCTCCAACACCACAATTCAAAAGCATCATTAATCACAATACTTCATCTGGCTACATTTTTTCTAAGGGATTCATGATTTGTTCTTAACATGTTTTTCACCAAGCACCTCCAGTTTTCTCGCCCCACCTATCCAACCCAAGGAGAGTCAATCCCGAAATTGGCCAGCAATTTACAAAGAAAGTGGTGTGGCAACATAGCCCCTGAGCTTCACCTATCTTTCTATTGTGTAATAGGAAAACATTGTAACAATGAGGTAGTTCAGAGAAGCTGAGCCAGCTGGGCCTGCAGAGAGTAGATCCCAATGATGTGGCCTTGGGAAGCTGAGAGGAGGCAGATGGAAGACAGAGCTCAGGTGCTGTTGGGGTGAGCCACCATACAACAGCTCTAGCTTCCTGCACCCTTCTGGTTCAAGTCCCAGATCTGCTATGTTCTTAAATAGCACTCTTTTTTTCTTTTTCCTAGATATAACTTTTTATAATCCAAAGAGTCTAACAAGGAACTCAGCTTGTGGCTCTGTGATGACCTAGAGGGATGGGACGGCTGCGGGGCAGGGGCGGGGGGGTGCGTGTCAGAGACTCAAGTGGGAAGGAATGTATGTATACATATAGCTGATTCATGTTGTACATCAGAAACTAACACGACATTATAAAGCATTTATATTCCAATTATAAATATATATCTATATGAAAAAACAAAGAAATGCTTCATGAAATATTCTCTTTCCCTAATCAGATATTGAAAAGTCAAATGACTCTCGCTCTTTTCATTGTGTCTGTCACGTGTTTTCCCTTTTGCCAGCACAGGCAACCAAAGTCTGGTCTGTCTTTATCCATGAATATTAAAGGATGTCAGTGCTTATGAAGCTCCCAAAATGTGACGTTTGCTTCAGTGGCCCCTGCTCCAACCCCTTCACAATCCACGCTTTTAAGCAGTACGTTTTCCCTGACCCCATTTCCCATGTCCTTGGGTTGCCCTCTGTTTACCCAAAGCTTCCATCTTTGGACAAAGATTTAAAATTGGGCTTTTCCAACACTTTTTCTCCAATTTAAGGATCGCGTATATTTTGTAACAGGAGATTGTTCCATTTTTAGCTGTGATTTTAAAAATTTGACTGAGAAAATCTCATTTGTGCTAACTTATAAATGTGCAAAACTTTTAATACTATGCTTCCCCCAAGAATATTAACATTTTTTCCCCAGAGGGAAAAGGAATGAATATGTGGAAGTGAAACTTGGCTCATCCCTTGTCCAAAGACCCAAAGTCAGTTCTAGTGAAGTAGGGTTCTGGGGGCCTAGTTTGTAATACATCGATTTGCTGAAAGGTCAGAACTGCTTGACGTCTAAGAACCTTCTGAATGTTATGCTTTTATAATGGGTGTATTTCTATACATCAGAATAAGGGAAAGAGGGAGAGGAAATTTACCTGAGGTTTAGCTCCGGATTAGCCCCTTTTGTGATAAAAATCAATTTTAGAATTTACAAGAGAGTCAGTTTTGTTTCAGTTTATTCCCTGGTGGCTCACCTGGTAAAGAATTGCTTGCAATGCAGGGGACCTGGGTTCAATCCCTGGGTTGGGAAGATCCCCTGGAAAAGGGAACAGTCACCCACTTCAGTATTCTAGCCTGGAGAATTCCATGAACTGTACAGTCCATGGGGTGCAAAGAGTTGGACATGACTGAGCAACTTTCACATCAACTGTTCAGCTACATTTTGGCCCCAAGCTATTTTCTAAATTAGATAATTGTGATCAACAGTCAGCATCATCACTGTTGCCCTTGTCACCATCATCATCATCACTGGACAGTGTACCATGAACAGTGGGCAGTGGATTATAGAAGTTTATGGGTTCTGAGACACTGTTGCACAGGATTGATTCTGGGCTCTACCCCCTGCTATGACCTTGGAAAAATTATTTAGTCTTTGTTTTTTTCAATTTTATCCATAGAATAAGGATGATAATAATATTACCTACTTCATAGAGTTGTTCAAAGGTTTAAGTAAGACAATATAACATCTAAAACTGTGCCTGAGAGATAATGAGTATGTATTATGATGTCATCATGCCATCTTATAGTTACTAATCATCATGCCATCTTATAGTTACTAATACTTGACAATTTTCATAGCCTTTTAGTATATATTAAGCTAGTTGGTTTTCACAACACCTCTGGAAGTGAGTAGGAAGATTATAACTATATTATGAATAAGAAAAACTAAGGCTTGAAGAATTTATATCTAAAACTATTTAATTCAGTCCTGTCTCCTAGTATTCCTGTGAGTATGAACCATCAGAAGGGCCGAAAAAAATCAGCCAGGTGGGCCTGATAAAAGCATTAACATGATTTAGGCAGTGGGCTAATCTTAGAGAAGATGGTCTTTTCTCTCTGGTGCTATTTAATAGCCAATCAGCAACTGAACAGATCCTAGTGGGTAACACCAGTGTGGTGGCCATTTATCTTCCCCATGGCTACCATCTTCATTTGTCCTGTTTTAACACTTTTTCCAAGGACTCTAACTGGTTCCCCCTTCCCTTTTCCAGTAGCAGGATTGTGCTGCCCTGGAAACAGTTGACTTCAAGAATCCTCTGTGTTCCAACCAAAAGATTAACACAATTTAAACAAGTCTATACATTTTAAAAATACAATCCTAATTGTAACCATAATAGAAGCAAATCGATTATAAGCTGGTTTACTCATGGATTCTACTTTCTACTATGTCTATTTTCCAAACATTTTAAATATTTCCTTGCTTCTGTTCCCATTGCAAAAGGGATAGTTTTTCTCTTTAATAATTTGTTACTAGGTTTTATTATTCTATATCTAAAAATTTTTTGAACCAGTTACCTTAGGTCAATAACATAATCCAAGTTAAGTGAAGCAAAGACTTTAACCAGAACCTAAAATGCATACCTATCCTTAACCATTCAATTCCATAATGACTTCTCTGACGTAATAATGCATCCTAAAAAAATCCTGCAGTATAGTGTGGTCATTGTATCTTTAATGTTTACTGTAAGTTTTTTAATTGACCTCAGCAAGGTTTCATGAGTTGATAGGATGGTATTAATTTACAGAGCTCCTTGAACATCTTTTAAATGTTCATGATGGAAAACTAAGGCAAGTTAAAAATATCACATTCAAGAAATGTTAGAGTTCCACTTAATTTAAGTATGCTTACTGTTTCCAGAAATGGCAGAAATGCCATACACTTTATACTTGAGTTTGCAATTAGACTAAACTGTCTCATCAGTACAATACTCCAGTCACTGGAGCCTCAGCTGAAACACTACCCCACTGGACAATCCTATAGAACTTGGTGCAGATTGAAAGCTAGATTTAATGTACTGCCAGTAAAACTTTCCGTGTTGAAGCAAATGTGTTTCTGGGATAATCAACTTCTAGACAACACAGTACAGCCAAGCCCAATACCAACTCCAGCTAACATGTTTGCCTTGAACATTTTTTTTTCCCAATAGGGCTGAGAGGAAGGAAATAACGAAAATGGAAATTATCAGGAAGCTAAAAGACAGATATTAAAGTAACTGAAAATAACTTTAGAGAAGAGCCAAAAACCAAGTAATAAATTTAATCTTACTTAGAGTCAAAAGGCAATCATATTTTCAGAACAGTAACAAAGTTTACAAACATGACCATCTTTCTGAAGTGCTATTTTTAAAATGCCACAAACAGGAAACTGCTGAATTATTAAAATGAGCTAGTAGCAGTGAAAAGCACCTTATTTCCAAGGTAATTACTACTTTGATAATACAGAATCAATTCTAACCCTTCCAAGCTAAAATATTTTATTGTGCTCAGCCACTCAGTCGTACCTGAGTCTTTGTGACACTGTGGACTGTAGCCCACTAGGCTCCTCTGTCCATGGGATTCTCCTGGCAATAATATTAGAGTGGGCTGCCATTTCCTCCTCCAGGGAATCTTCCCAATCCAAGGATTGAACTCTCGTCTCTTAGGTCTCCTGAATTGGCAGGCAGATTCTTTACCACTAGCACCACCTGGAAAGCCTAACTTTTATCAAGCAATTTTCTCTGGTTCATACTCTTTTTCTATTTGATGGAAAAAGAGCATAGCAAAATATTTAATATTAAATTAGCTTCCTCCTTAATCAGTATCTCCTAAAAAGAATTTCCATAATCATAAGAGGATCATTTTAGCTATGTGGGTTTTTTTTTTTTTTTTGGATGCTACTTTAAAATCCTGAAATCAAGTTAATCTCATTAAAATGCTCAGGAACATGTTTTCCATTTTCACAAACAATGGAAACGTTTACTTTTGAGCAGGAACAATGAGCAAATAAAAATGATGAATATGTATAGTTGGGCTTCATATTTCTTTGTCCTTCACTGAGCCTCTTGGTAATTGTGCTTGAGGTTATGTTTACAAATTTAAAATATGAAATAAGTACATTTAATCAAGGAGGTAAAAGATCTGTACACTGAAAACTATAAGACAATGATGAAAGAAATTGATTAAGACACAAATAAATGGAAAGATATCTCATGTTCATGAATCAGAAGAATTAATATTGTTAAAATGCCCATACTACCCAAAGCCATATAGAGATTAAATGCAATCCCTATCAAAATTCCATTGAGGAATTGGAAAAGTTCCCAAAATGGAAAATGGAAAAATTCATGTTTGTCTATTTCTGTGGGAAAAAAAATGGGATTCCCACCCCCTGCAGAAATAGAAAAAAAAAATACTAAAATTTGTAGAGAACCACAAAAGACCCCAAGTGGCCAAAGCAATCATGAGTCAAAGCTGGAGGCATCACACTTCTTGGTTTCAAACTATACTATAAAACTAAAGTAATCAAATAGATGGTACTAGCATAAAAACAGACACATGGACCAGTGAAACAGAACTGAGAGCCCAGAAAAAACACAAACAAACCAAAAAAGCATGCATATGTGATCAACTAGAGAGTGTAGAATACTCAGTGTGGAAAGAATAGTCTTTCTAACAAGTGATGGTAGAAAAACTGGTACATGCAAAATAGTGAAACTGGACATCTGTCTTAAACCACACATAAAAATTCACTCACAATGAATTTAAAGATTTACATGTAAGACCTGAAACCATAATACTCCTTAAAAGAAAGTATAGAGGAGAAAACTCCCTGATTGGTCTTGGCAATGCTTTTTTGAAGATGACACCAAAAGCACAAGAAACAAAAGCAAATAAAAACAGGTGGGACTACTTAAAAAGCTTCTGCATAGCAAAAGACACAAAAAACTGAAGAGATAAACCTGTGAAATGGGAGAAAATATTTGTAAACCATATAACAGAAAATGGGCTAATGTCTAAAATATGTAAGAAATTCATACAACTCAATGTCAAAAAGACTAATAATCCAATTTTAAAAGGGCGGAGGACCTGAAGAGATGTTGTTCTAAAGAATACATACGGATAGGCACATAAAAAGGTGCTCAGCATCACCATCATCAGGGAAATGCAAATTAAAACCACAATGAGATGTCACTTTACAACAGTTAGGATGACTACTATCAAAAAGACAACAAGTAACAAGTTTTGACCAGGATATAGAAAAAAGAGAACCCTCGTACACTATTGGTAAAAAATGCAAATTCATACATCCACTATGGAAAACAGTGTGGATTGCCTCAAATAATTGAAACAGAACTACTCTATGATTAGCAATCCTACTTCTGAGTATATATCTAAAGAAAATAAAATCACTGTCTCAAAGAGATATATGCATCACAAAGCTCACTGTAGTCTTATTTATAGCAGCTAGCCAAGACATGGAAATAACTGAAATGTGCATCAACAGATGAATGGATTAACAAACTGATAATCACACACACTGAATTATTCAACCATAAAAAAGTAGAAAATCCTTCCACTTGCAACAACATGGATGAAACTTGAGGGGTATTATTCTAAGTGAAACAAGTCAGATAATGTCAAATACTAGATAATCTTACTATATATAGAATCTAAAACAAAACAAACAAACAAACAAAAAAACCAAAAAACTGAACTCATGATAGCAGAGAGTAGAATGGTGGTTTCCAGGAACTAGGGGAAAAGGGGTAGGGGGGAATATTGGTCAAAGGGAACAAACTTCCAGTTATGAGATGAATAAGTTCCAGGCACCTAATTTACAGCATAGTGACTAGAATTAACAATACTGTGTTATATACTTGAAAGTTAAGAGAGTAGAACTGTAGATCTTAAATGTTCTTACTACTAGGAAAAGGCAGTACTTATTATAAGATGATGTAACCTTATTATAGTAATCATTTCACAATATATACATGTATCAAATCACTTTGTTGTACTTAAAGTTACACAAAGTTATATGTCAATTATTATATCTCAATAAAGTTGGGTGGGAAAAAAAAAGTTGCTTTTCAAAAGGTATGTACTTTGCAAGAAATGGATTCCAGGGACCTAAATGATAGTTTATATTGAAGATAATTCTGGCAGAGAACTAGAGGAAAGAGATAGGAAGAAAAAAGCAAGTAACAGAGGATTTTTACGAAACAAGTTTCTACTATTGGTCACTAGAGTTTAAGCCCTCTAGAGAAGGCTGTGAGCCAGTGTAGAATACATGCCTCAGACTTATCTAACCCAAGGGTGATGGAGTTGGACTGTTTGTCAGTCACAAAAGGAAGGTGGTTTCCAGGCAGAACGTTGATTCTCTGCCTCACCCAGTCCAGCCTATAGGCAGCAAAGTGAACACTAGAATGTGGAAGAAGCCCCTAGGCAGAGAAATGCATTTGAATTTGGTCACCGTACACTGAACAGGTGAGAGGATATGAAAAGAGTACTGACAGTGTCTCTTTTTAAAGTTTTATTTTTATGGAAAAACACTTTTATGTATAGTTGATCTGATGCTGCTGCTGCTAAGTCGCTTCAGTCGTGTCCAACTCTGTGTGACCCCATAGACGGCAGCCCACCAGGCTCCCCCATCCCTGGGATTCTCCAGGCAAGAACACTGGAGTGGGTTGCCATTTCCTTCTCCAATGCATGAAAGTGAAGAGTGAAAGGGAAGTCGCTTAGTCATGTCCGACTCTTAGCGACCCCATGGACTGCAGCCTACCAGGCTCCTCCGGCCATGGGATTTTCCAGGCAAGAGTACTGGAGTGGGGTGCCATCGCTTTCTCAGTATATATGTTAGAGGTATACAATATAATTTTCATAATTTTAAGGGTTATATCTATTTATAATTATTATAAAATATTGGTCATATTGCCCGTGTTATACAATATAACCTTGTAGCTTATTTTATACCTAATAGATGGGACCTCTTAATCCCCTGTCCCTGTATTGTCCCTTCCTCCTTGCCTCTCCCTCCTGGTAGCCACTTGTTTGTTCTCTGTATCTATGAGTTTGCTTTTTTATTACATCCACCAGTTTGTTGTATTGTTTAGACTCCACATATAAAAGTGATCTCATTGGAAGGCATTATGCTAAGTGAAGTAATCTACTGCATTTTTAAAACCACACCTTTGAAATAGTTCTCTGGCTATTTCTTTCTAGAGAGGGTCACTCCAATTTCTTGAGATTATGACACTTGGTATCATCTAAGGCCTCACTGAAAGGCTAATTTATTCACTTTACAGTTTGTCATAAACTTACTAGATATTCTATAAGGCAATTTTGAGTGGAGATATGGGAAGCCCCAGATCAGAATCAAAATTAGATTCTCCAAACCGCGTGCAGCAGATCTTTTCTGAAAGTAATCTGTACCCTCCCTACATAGTGAAGCAATGCTCTGTGTTAAATCATGGAAGTCTAGTTGCATATTACAGGCAGGCTTAGTTAGGAAGAAGATAAAAATTATTAAAGGGCTCAAATGTAATGAGACTTAACAGTTCTAGCTTTAGTGCTAAGTAGGAAATATGTGATTTGAAAGCAGTTTCAATTCTATTATAGTAAACTTGATATCATTAGAAGTTTCAACTAAAGCAGTTATTTTCCTCATAGATATGGCATAAGCTATGATTCTATGTAAATTTTTCTTCATCAATAGAAGAAAATGTATTCATGTATACTTTAGTATACACAAATGGAGCAGTGTTGGTAGCCCACACATAAAGCCATGATTGATCTCCAGAGAAATAACTACAGCTCTGAGAGAAATATTCAATAATTAATGGGCATTAGAAACTTGGCTTGGCATTTTGTTTCCATAGTATCAGCATGGTTTTAAAAACTCTAAAGTCTAAGTATGAGGTACAGAAAGTTGATAAATTTTTAGAAAAACACAAACATTTCTAGCATTAAGTTCAAACTTTACTCACCTTTCTGTATTGAATTTCATATTATACTTTTTTGGCTCTATATCTATTTAACAAAGGTAAGGGTGTTTGTTAAAGGTTTTATACTTTACTTCCCGACAAGCAAATACATAAACAAACAGGAACATTGGAGACATAGCCAACCAAGAGAAAATGCTTGGCTATTCGCTGCAGAGTAAATGGCTTGAAGTTGGAGATCAGAAGGCTATAAGTCCAAAAAAATAAATAAATAAAACAGGACAGAGGGACAGAAAGAACTCCATTCTAAAATGATTTTATTACAAAACAATTTAGTACCAAGAGTAAGATAGAATTACCAACTACTTCTAAACTCTCACATTTTTTAAAGTAGATTATACTGAAACTTCTTGCATAAAAATATCCTTTCTGGGACAGTCAAGGAATCATTTTGGCAGGAAGTCATGGTGATGGCAGATGACATACCCCCGACCGCTGGGCTTTCATTCTGGGGTGAACTTTGAAGAACCCAGGGCTTTCCAGTTATAAACACCACTGGGGGAGCTCCATCATGCCAGACACAGAAACATCTTGGGAAATCCTCTTCTCAAAAGACTTTCTAGTGTATTATTTTTAATTTTTGTCTATCCTTCAAACAAGGGAAAATAAATAACATTATGACAAAGAAAAGGAGAAATAAAGAGATTATTGAGATAAATTCAGGTTCCGGACAGGCTTTTTCAGCATAAATAGAAGCACCATTCATCAATATGAGCAGATAATGTTATAAGGGCTGTGTATATAAATGAAGATACTTTCCTATGCACAAAGCTTCCACATAAAAATTTTACTAGCTAAAACTATTTGTCCCATCACGTATTAGTTTTTCCATTGCCACTGTAAAAAATTACCACAAACTTAATGGCTTAGAACAACATATTTATAGTACAAGTGGCTCAGAAGTTCAAAATAGATCTCAGTGGGCTAAAATCAAGGTGTCCACATGGCTGGGTTTCTTCTGGAGGTTCTAGGGGAGAATTTGTTCCTCCATCTTCACAGCCAGGGAATAGTATCTTCCAGTTTTCCTACTTTTGACCTTCTCGCCTCCAGTTTTATAATGATCCTTGTGACTATCCCCTGAAAATCTGGTATAATCATATCATCTCAGGAGGTTTAATGTCATTATTAATACATCCACATAGTCCCTTTTGCTATGTAATTTAACTTGTTCACAGGTTCCAAGAAATAGAATGGGGCCATCTTCGGGGATGCCATTATTCTGTCCACCACACACAGGTGCTACATAGAGGGAAAGAGTTAAGTCAGTATTTAAAGGGCCATTATTCCTGCTCTGGTAACTGAAGGACACAAAATGTAAAATAGAAATAGTCACACAGCAATAATAATTATCATTTATAGAGTGTCTAATAGACTACAGTTCTTTTTACAATATCTTGTTAATCATCACAGTAGCCTCTTGGAGTCAGTTTTTACTCTTAGGCTAGGATATTAAAAGAGGCTAGGACTTTTAAGCCAGGCCAGCACTTTAGTCTGAATCTTTTCAGCATCTAAGTCAGGCTTCTCTCCACAGTGTCTGATGTGTTTGTACGCAGCTTCTTACTCTACAATCACACTGTGGAGCGGACCTTGCCTCCTTCTTCATTATGTGGATAAAGGACTTAGAAAACATCACTCATGTCTACCATGAAATTTGGGCTTGGCCTCAGAGTCTCAGTCTACTCTCTAGAGCCCAGCACTGTCTGGAAATTGCCATGATTTGTACAACCTCTCTAACAATGTTACTGTTTCTAATGTGACTGTAGAGGTGTGGGGAAGCCACCTTGAGCATAGAGAAGATATACTTTGTTCTTAATGGACTCATAACTGTAAGTCACGTGTCCAAAGTATGAGCTAGTCCACACCTAAGCTTAAGGAGGAATGGTACTTGCAAATATTCTCTCACATAAAAGCTCTGAGCCTGAATTTAAGTTCTGCCTTTGTCGCTTTATCACCCAGTTTCTCTTAACTCTGCTCTTTCCCACCTTAGGTATATGACACTAATTGTTTCTTCTGCCTGATATTATCTGCCTCCACTATACATCTGGTCAACTCCCATCTATCCTTCAGATCTCAGCATAAAAATCACTTCTCTCCATTCTCCAACAGGTCATGTATCCTTCGTCCTCAAGTCCTGCAATCCACTGTGTAATCCCTTTTGTTAATTACTGATCATCCTTTAAAATTCAACCCAAAAGGCATCTCCACAGTTGTCTTCTTAACCACCACTCCACTGGGTTGGTTAGATCTGTGTATTCTCCTAGCATACTGTGCTTTCCTTTAATAGCCGTTGCCACAACTCTGTAAATGGTTATCCACTTTCTTGTGTGGTGTTCAATTCCTCCACTAGAATAAGCATGCCTTGAGTGAGGAAGCTGCATTCAGGTTTTCGCCCAGCATAATGCCTAGGCAAGTACCAGGACTCACATTTCATAAAGCTGAAGGGATATTGTATATAGGCACTTACCATTGTCCTGTCTAAGTTAAGTGCTCAATTCATCACAAATTTTAGAATCATGGATATTTCTTTAACTCTACACAATCAACAGAAATCCTTATATATCTGTCTTTATTATTTATCTTGAACAATACATCTCAAGCCCTTACTCTGGGCAGGATACCACACTAAGAATGGCATCATGTAAATAAATAAAAGTGTAAATAAATCACATAAATAAGTAAATAAATATCATGCAAATAAATAAATAAAGCACCATCTGCTAGGTGCTTATCAGGAGTGAAAAGACAATGAGAGAATACATAGCTTTAATCTGAGGTAAAGTATGTGAAGAATCACAAGTCCAAAATTTACCTGAAAATTTCTTTCTTCTTAGCTTCCAAGAATTATGGAGTCTCAGAAGCCCCATTCCATAACTTGGGGATGGGAAAGACTTAAAGGAAGATGTGGACTTTGATGGCTAGATAGACACTTTAGGAAGTAAACTGAGTATGAATGTAAGTAATATATTTCAGGAAAAGGGACAAGCATGAACAAGGTAGAGAGGATTATATAACTTCTAATATAATGCACAGATAAAGTGCATCAATCTATCAGGTGATTATTTTCCAAAGTATCCAAAATTTGCTGATAGATTATTTGTTAGAATGAGTCTGCCATATAGACATAAACATTAACCATAATTATCTCCATACTATAATAACCTTATTAAAATAAGTATATCTAGATTCTGAGCATATTCATACAGTATCCTTAGAAAAATCCATGCTTATTATTTCACCTTTAATCCATACAGTATCTGGAACATTTCTGGTGTTTTCAAATGAGAGAAGAATCCAGAGAATATGTGTCCTATCTATCTGGAGAGCTTTAGGCTTTGTGGTTCATTAAATGTGACCAACATTTTTGAGCTTCTCCTCATGGAATACTGAGGTTCATGTCCGTGGCTCTTGAATCTAGGTTGCTCTGTGACTGCTTTTCCTCAAAGCATATGGTAGAAGAGATGCTGAATCCGTTTCCAGGCCAGGCCTTATGAGACTGGCAAGTTTCACTTCTCGCTTCCTGGAACACTCACTTTGGGGAAAGCCAACCACTAGGTTGGAAGACCAGCTGCTCAGATTGTCACGGTGTGAGAAAGTTGCATCTGGGTATTTTGAGAGTCTACATGGGGAGAGATGACCAGCCAGAGCCAGACATTCTAGCCTTCTCAAGGCAGGTGCTAAGCATGTGAGTGGGGGGAAAAAAAAAGAAAAAAAACATCTCAGATGTGGAGAAGGACCAAGGACCATAGCAGAACTGAGGCCTCAAAGTGCCCTATTCAGGCTAGCCAGTCCACTGGGCCACTCAGCCGAGGCCCCAGCTCTCATGGGCGGTGAGGGGTGAGGGGTGAGAGGTGCTGCCCCTGCTGTCGCTGCCTGACTTCCTGACCCATGGAACTGTGTGCCTCAGAAAATAATTTCCATTTTCATCACTAAGTTTTGGGGACAGTGTGTACGTAGCAATGGATTATCAGAGATGGGTAACTCCACTGGGGTTAGCTGTAAGATTTGTCTTTTACAAACACACTAGAACTTACTTTTCAAAATATTAGTATTCAAGGTTGTTACTTGGAAGAATATTTATTGATTTTATAAATTTTCCATGCTGAAAACATTTTTGAAAGTCTCTTCACAGAAGCATTTCATGAGCCAAGAAAAAAAAGAGTAGAACAAGGAGGAGAAGGAGGAGAAAGGGAAGGAGGAGGGGAAGAAGGAAGAAGTAAGGTAGGGAGGGAGGTAGGAAGGGAGGGAAAATCTGTTTTTAATTGGATAAGCACATCTCAAGTGGGGCTTAAGTAAAGCAATTATTACCGTATTCTTCAGACTCAGGTCTGGATAGCTTTTCCTTTTTTTTTTCTGTTTGCTTCACATTTTCAAAACCAGTCCTCAAAGACTGAAGAGTTGTCACCACTGAAAATGTTAAAAAGCAAGTGCCAGGTACTCTCAAGGTAATTCAAAGAGATGAGTTGTGAAATATTCGGCACATTTTCTGGATGCTCAGCATCCCCAAGGTGTCTGTTTTAAAGGACACAGCCTTATGTGGAAGCATATGATCCTACAAGATTAAAAAAAGATCAATGGCACTAAATAGGGCCCCCAGAGCCGTACACAAGCTAGCCAGTATGACAGTCAAATTGGTTTGCTGAACTCTTTCCACTGCAATTTCAGAAAGCCTCGGTGCCACCGTGTAGCTAATTTATCTATGTACATTCACCCTGAATCTTCTCTGTTATTCACAGAGAGAGAAGATTCAGGTTCATATAGTGAAGCTGGTAGAAATAGTCCTGTCCTTTACCAGGTGATTTTGTATCTTTATTTGTACAATGAGACTTCTAATCCTCACTGGAAAAGACCAATCTGTAGAAATAATAAATGTCTTTAAATTACCAAGCATGTATTTGATACATAGCAGGCTCTGAATATCATATATCTTGCAACCTAACAACCAGCTGTGTAAAGCCTATTATTATTGTGGTTTTCTGATTGCTTTTGTTTTTGATTTAAGAAAAAAGCCATAACCATTTCCTACATAGTTTGATCTCTTTTCTCAGGACATATAAGATGAAGCCTCATTCAAACATTATGAAACTAATTCTAAATTTAGGAAATATTTAAGTTAAAGAGAAATAAAGTCAATTATTATATAGTTTGCCCACCCCCAGCCCCCGCTCCCACAAAATTAAAGGCAGCATAATTTACCTATTACCTTGTTTGAGAGTAGAAATAAAAGACAAATAGGATAAGAAAATATTGCTATTGGCATGATGAATAAGGTAATAATGTTTAGACTACAGGACAATTGTGCTGTGATAAATTATAGTCATCATTTGGTATTATGAAAATGGACTTTGGGTAATTTTCTTTATATACCAACATTACAGTCATGTCCTAAACAAACTAAATAAACTATTATCAGACATTTCTAGTGCTATCTCCTATTGGGCATGATAAACCAAATTTCTCTCTTTTATATTCTTCAGGGGACCAGGTTGAGAGCTCCAAACTTAAAAAAAAAAAAAAAAATCTCTTTCAGAATTTTAAGCAGCAGTAAGTACTTTAGATATTTTCACAAAGGACACATAGAGATATTATGTCATGAAATCCTGTAGTCAGCCACAGAAAACCTCATATAAAAAGAAAAAGGAAAAGAAAATTTTAAAGGTTAACACAAAGTAAATGCTAAAATTTTAGCTCTGGGAATGCCACCTACAATACTAAGGGAGGGTCTCAATGTGCATTCAATAGCTTCTCCCTTTTCTTTATTGTGAGAAGAAAACTTGAAGTCTGTATAACAGATGTGGCCCACCCCAGGATGCCAGCTATAATTGACCACCAAGGAAGCTGTCCAGATGATGGGCCATCCTGTTTTATTAATGTCATTCCCCTTTTCTAGCAAGCAACTCTTTGAAAATAAAGCAATTTCTTCAAGAATACAGATTTTGATAATACAACCCTATTTCTATGGCACATAACTCCAGGAGAGGATTTGCATAGGGCAGCTGGCAATGAACATATGGAATTCTACTGTGTTGCATGGTTGATAAAATGTGTACAACATGTGCTTTCTGCTGCCCAGAAGTTTCCCCAGTCTACCACTCAGGAATTTAATAGCTGCTATAAATGAATTATCAAATCCAAAAGCAAATGTCAGGGTGCCATTCTACCAACTATAGTACAATCAATACAATTTGGAAATCTGATGAAGTGTGGGAAAGAATAAAAATCAAATTATTTCTTAATCATCATAAGCTGTATCAGTACTTATCAGAGAACCGAGTATAAAATACATGCTGTGTTCAACACTCTCAAGGTTAGTGAATCTGTTATAACTTCTCACGTTATCACCTGTTGTTGATTACTTTTTAGTACTTTTACCATTTCATCATCTCAAGGTGAATATTTTTACTGCTAACGTTATGCTATATTTTTACCTCCAGGATTTCACCTTTAGACCTAAGAAATAAAAGACTTAATTTTGAAAAAGAAAATTTGGCAACACTGAGCCCATTCCCCACACAGCACTCAGTGGTACTGAATACTGGCAACAAAGGGCAGCAGAGAACATAGAACCCATTTCCACCAACAGAACATTCACTCCTGGGTTCACTCATTTTTGCTGCCTGTCTGGCCCCAACACACATTCTCCAATCCTGCTGGTACAAAGAAACAACCAGTTTTCATATTCTTTGGAAATATTGTGTTTTTATTGTTTCTAAAATAAACTACAAGCAGAACAGATTTATAGATTTAACAAAAAGAATTGAAAATAAAGAGTAACAATCAAAGAAACAAACAAAAATACAATATAGCCATTTAGCATGACTGAATGAACAAAAACAAACTCCTTGCCTTATCTTTAGTGAAAGGGGTGCACACATATGCTAACATCAGTGTAACTTGGGCTAACCATTTGGTAAGATATTTTGCATCACAAGAGAAGTTCATTTATTCATTCATTCACTCAGAATTTTGCTGTTGAATTACGACATTCCAGGCACTGTTCCAGGTATAGGGACTACAAAGAGAATTAGGAAATGATTGTCAGTTAGAAATAGCAAACAAAGAGAATGAGATAAATAACCAAAAAGCACACACACAAAAAAGAGAGAGAGAGAGTTCTCTGCAAAAAGTTTAGGGAAATTGGGAAAACCTATTCAGGAAAGGTGAGATTTGGGAGTGGGTTGTTTATTATTTTTGCATTCCCTTGTGCCTTCATTAAACAGATATTTCTTGAGTTCCTTCTGTATGTCAGGAGCTATTGTAGGAACCAGAGACATTTCAGTGAACATAAACAAAAATCCCTACAATAAGTAATGTAAATAAACAATGCAGCTATAGTAGTTTGATGATAAGTGTTAAGGGGAAAAAGTAAAGGAGAATGAGGAAAAGGAGAGGTTGACATTTCAGGTAGGGTGTCCAGGGAAGGCCTCCTATTAAGACCATATTTGATTTCTAAAAGTCTAAAGGAAGGATTGAACCACAAAGATCCATCTGCGCAGAGCGTTCCAGGTCAAAGGGACTGTAAAGGCTGTAATGCGCATGTGAGGAAGAGCAGGCAAACATGCTGGGTGGAGGGAGGGAAAAGAGGTGGAGCAGAAGGGGCTGCAGGCTAGGGGGCAAAAGCAATCAGACTACAGAGGTCATGTAAACACTTTGCTTTTTCTTTGAGTGGGCTGTCTGGTCACTAGAGGGCTTAAGCAGAGGAGTCACAGGTCATGTTTTCATTTGAATCAGTTTGCTGGGCTCAAGAAAATGAAGGAGTGGAAATTGGGAGACTGGTGAAGAGTATCAACTAGAAGACAGATCGTAATGGTTTTGACAAGGGTAGAAACAGTGGAGGAAATGAGAAATGA
Organism: Oryx dammah; assembly: GCF_014754425.2. Lineage (NCBI taxonomy): Eukaryota > Metazoa > Chordata > Mammalia > Artiodactyla > Bovidae > Oryx > Oryx dammah. The sequence continues at coordinate 49,936,331 of NW_024070204.1, read as the reverse complement.
TCACATTCACGATATACTTTGAAAGAAAGGCAGACAGAATTTGTGAATGAACGGTCAGAGCTTCTCAGGACCACTACCAGTTTCTATGATTTGCTGGGACTCATAGGACTCAGCAGATAGTTGTACTTGTTAGATGTGATTTATTATAGCAAACGGATACAAAACCAAATCAGCAAATGAGAAAGGCACATGAGGAGAAAGGAGGAAATCAGGCACAAGCTTCCAGAGTCCTTTCTCCGTGGACTCACATGGAGTATGTTTAATTCTTCCAGCACTGAATTATGGCAACATGTGTACAATGTTGTCTATTGGGAAGTTTATTAGAGCCTCAGTGCCCAAAGTTTTTACTGGGGTCTAGAGACATAGGTACCCTCTGCCTAACTGTACAAAAATTCCAGACTCCCAGAGACAAGCAAGTGTCTAAAATGAACACTGTACAAATAATTTAGGTACAACAAACCATTCTTATCATTTAGGAAATGGTGGGAAATGCACATTCCTGACACCAGCCAAGGGCTAACCATGAAAGCTTCTCTCTTAAATATAGCAGCCTCAGGGAGGCTATGTTCACTCGTTTATGTGCAGATAGAATATGTGATGTGAGATAAGAGCTATTCAGGAAGAGGAATGGAGAGCATAGGGGTATTTTGGATAGTGAGGGATGTGACGGAGAAGAAGAGATTTATTTGATATCTCATCCTTCATTTGGATAGGTACAAAAAAATGCCCTGAAAATGTAACAGTTTTTCCAGCAGACAGGTCCCTTTCCTTGTGGAGCTTATTTGCATTTTAATAGGATCAGTTCAGTTCATTTCAGTCACTCAGTTGTGTCTGACTCTTTGCAACCCCATGAATCGCAGCACACCAGGCCTCCCTGTCCATTACCAACTCCTGAGGTCTACCCAAACTCATGTCCATCGAGTCAGTGATGCCATCCAGCCATCTCATCCTCTGTTGTCCCCTTCTCCTGCCTCCAATCCTTCCCAGAGTTAAGGTATTTTCCAATGAGTCAACTCTTCACATGAGGTGGCCAAAGTATTGGAGTTTCAGCTTCAACATCAGTCCCTCCAATGAACACCCAGGACTGATCTCCTTTAGGATGGACTGGTTGGATCTTCTTGCAGTCCAAGGGACTCTCAAGAGTCTTCTCCAACACCACAGTTCAAGAGCCAGATACTAATCAAATGATCCTCACATCTATTATTACCCTATGCACCCGGAGTAGTCAGTCCAGGTAGAACAAATAGCATCATGAGGAAAGACCTGGGGGTGGCAAGTAACATAGTCCTATTCTACATGTGAAAAAAAGACCAGTGAACAAGAGAACAGTGAACAGGAGGATGCAATAACCCTTTTTCATTTATTCATTCAATAAATTCATGCTGAGCACTTACTTATGCCAGTTATGTGCTTGGCAATGGGAACAGTACCTGACACCATGGTGTTTGCAGTTCAAGGGAAGATGCAGTCACTTGGCCTTTTTGTGTTGTCATAGATTTGCCCTTCCTCTCCTTTCTCATTGTTGTTCAGTCACTAAGTCATGTCTGACTCTGCAACATCATAGACTCTAGCACTGCAGGCACCTCTGTCCTCCACCATCTTCCCTGGAGTTTGATCAGATTTATGTCCATTGAGTTTCATTGCCCCCAACTAAATGTCTCACAAACCTGGATCACCATGGGATCTTCTCACTTATCTTTATTCTCTACTAACATATTCTAAATAGTGGAAAACCAGATAAGGTTTCTTAAAATCTGATTCCAAGATGATTTCTAATGATTTGAATTTTAAATATTTTTTCTACTTCTTAGGCTTTATTCCAAGATCATTAAATCAGAAACTAGCATTTAGGACCCTCCTACATGCACAAACACATAGATACACACTAAACCTTCCCCAATGAGCTTGCTCATTTCTATCATCATAACTTCTAATCACATTGTTCCCACTGGAAAAACTTTTCTGGAATTCATTCAAGTGGTCCTAAGTCTTCTGTGGGCCATCTATCATGCCACTTCCTCCAGAAGTCATTAGCTCTTTGGTCTACCCTACCCTGCCCTTCTCCTTTCTACAATGTATAATATCTGCAAAATATGGGCACATCTTTCTCTGCACTCTTCTCTTTGGTGATGTAGATGACCCACATTTATCAAACCATGCACTAAGTCATCTGAGGTTGGGACATTGTTCTTTTTATATTTTAATTACAGTGTCTAGAATCATGCTGGGCCATGGTAGTTCACTAAGTTAAATTTATTGACTTGATGCTTTGACTTTTCTATCCACACTTCCAGGCTAGATCTCTGCCTTGTTCATATGAATTAGTTAAAAACTGCATTAAAAATTACCTCAAAACCAGTGGCTTAACATAGCAATAAACATTGGTTATCTCTCATAACTTTTGTGAGTCAGGAAGTTGGGAGCGGCTTAGCCACATGGTTCTGGTTCAGAGTCTTTCACGAGGATGCATCAAAATATGGGCTAGATTTTCATCTGAAGGCTAGACTGAGGCTAGAGAATCTGCTTTCAATGGGAGGCATTCATTTGGCTGGCAATTTGGGGAGCTGGTTGATGGCAGAAGAAATTATTTACTCTCCTCATGAGATTTCTATGGGCCTACTGGTATTGTGGCATCTGGATATTCCTCCAGAGCAACTTATAAAGAGAGTATAAGACAGAAGCTATCATGAGCTTGTGACCTAAGCTTGCAGAAGTCACAGTGTCACTTCCATAATATCTTACTTATCTCATAGATCAGCAATAGCCAATATGGGAAAAGACGACAGAAAGGTGTGGATACCAGGAGGCAAGAGTTACTGGGGGCCATCTTGGAGGCTAACTACCATACCATATCTGATTCAGTCTTACTGCCTAGGGTTTGTTTTCTATGCAAAAGTATATTACTTTAAGCACATCAAACACTAAACAAGTAAAAAATTAGCAAAACAAATAATGACTTCAAGCTTTTACATAAGGACTTATATCACTCTTTGAAAATCTGCTTTCACATCAGAAGCACACCAGATTTTTAGGATAGCCTCCACTCCACAGTATTAAGTAGGAACCAAATGCTCTTTTGTTTTCCATCTCTTAGTCCAAAGCCTCAATTTCTTAATAAAAAGATAACTTCAACCTCTTAGCATCATACAAATATTTCTTCTTGCTCTTCTCCTCTTCTGATCCTCACATATACCCTCTTGTCTCCCCCAGCCCTTTACTTCAGTCCTCACTTTCCAACTCTTACCTGTAGGCAGGGCAAGTATCCCACAGGGACTTAATGAAACTCAGGATTTCCTTCCCCCACTGAAATATTTTCTCCACCTGCTCACTAATGTCTAACATTTTGCAATTAACAAATTCTCTCTCTCTCTCTCTCTTTTTTTTTTTGTCTCTGACGTGTTTCTTGTCTCCGGTTAAAAATACCAATATTCTTAGTAAAAGGAATATATTACAACCTCAACAGCTGTCTGCTCTTTAGTATGAGTTTTTCTGCATGTATCTCCTGAAAACAAGTTTTCAGAAGGGAAAAGAAGAAAAAGAACACCCTGGGGAGGCAATCTTTCAAAGGGCCAAGTCAGAAAAGAGAAAACAGGACCTCATGGAATGGAAGGCTGCACTTCCTCACAATTCTATGCAGGCCTAACTCTTTTCTGAGACTTCAGCAAAACTAGAAAGTCAAAGGCCTTTAACCTCATCCTCATACCAACCAAACTCACTATATTAAACCATATTCCCTTTGTGTACCACCTGTCAAAGGCTATCAAAATGAGAAAATGGGGACAATGACAATGCAGGGCTGGGAATGTACTATTGCAGGGTGACTGGCTTGTTAAATTTGGGGTTACAACTTGTTTATTTTAACAATACTTTGGTCTATAAGCCCTTAGTCCTGTTATTTATTCATAACCTTGCAGGGGTCTTGGATTCCTAATTTGCAAGTATAAAAATGATAAGCAATTTGCACATGGCAGGTGTCTGGACAAATGTTCTCTATTATCTACATAAACCAGATGCTCAGTAATTTGAACTAAGCTGAATAGAACACACACTGTTCATTCCCAAGCTGGCCTCATACTCCTACAGAGACCCTGAGTTTTGCAAAGACTCTTCCGTAGCTTTTATCGATTACAGGAAAACCACTGTCAAAAAATAATAACTTTTCTTGATGATGTGCTGCTGGTTGTTGTGGCTGGACTATCCAGTAGAATTCAGTGGCCTCAGACCTCTCTTGTGATGCTTAATACATGCCCTCAGGAAGACAGAATACAGACACTAAAGCCAGGTTTACCCACCACATCAAAGCAGATCTTTTTGATTTTATTTGAACTGATTGCCAAGAGAAAGAGAACTAGCACTTATTAACACACCTGCCATAGACAGAACATTCTCTTAGGAGCTCAAGACACATTATTTCATTTCTACAACTGATCGAGTCATAAAATAGCCAATCTGATTTGATCATGAAATTCAATTTTTTTCTATTAAACAAATTAGACTGTGTTTGGCTCATGTTTTTATTTAGAAGAATAGGCTGCTCTGACAGCAGAAATTGAAACAGAATTCAGTTCTTCCATGACTGAATGCATTCACAGCCTTACCTCTTTGGTTTTACATTTGCACTCACATTCATTCACAAGAAAAATTGCCTTCAGGCCTAGACCTTCATGCAGGGCAAGGGATGTTGTAGAGCTGTGAAGGGACATGAGGCTGAGCAAGTCTGGAGGACAAAGATCAGAAGCTGGGTTCAACCTGTGTCTGATTAGTCCCATAGATAGATGCATGCAGTCACCTCCAGCATGGAGGGGAGTCTGCCATCAGGCATAGGCACAGGATACCAGCAATTTTTAGAATCTGCAGGGGGGCACTCAGATGGATATCGGGATATTCAAGCAGGATAGAAAAGGCATGATAGAAACAGAATAAGAGTATTTAGACCAGATCCCAGCATGCTGAGATCTGGATCAGACAGGAGCCATATGGAGAGGCAGGAGTTAGAAAGCACCTGTGCTGGAGGGGAGGGGTCAAAGCACAAATCAGAAGAGTAGAAATTCCCACTGAGCATATCAAAGACCAGAGTGATGGCACAGAACAGCCTCTCTCACTGGATAACACTAATCAACTTGGGCGCCTGTTCAAGTAGATCCATCAGTTATGACCTGGATTAGATGACAAGGATCCTTGTCATCACAGAGCCTTCGGATGGAGCTTGGCAATGGTGCTTGGGAGGTCTGTATCAGAAGAAATTTTAAAGAGGGACATTTCCTAATGGTAACTATGATTTACTGGCACAGAGTTCTCCTGCTGTTGAAGAGTTGGCATGCTGCAAGTTCATTCTAGGAAGATCAACATATTGATGCTCTCCCTGGGCAGATCTGGTAAACAGCTGCTTACATCTGGGTAATATCACTTTACATCAATACTGGAGCATATACTGCTCTAGACCAGGGCTTCTTAAACTTTAATGTGCACAGAAATCATCTGAGGTCCTTGGTAAATCCCAGATTTTGATTCAGTAGGTCTGGGTGGATCTGAGAATCCTCACCTCCAACAAATTCTCAGGGGTTTCTGATGTTGCTAGTCCTGGGTCCACACTGAAAGTAGCAAGGCCCTAGATTAAGGACAGGGACCATAGGTTTTTTTTTGTTTTTTGTTTTTTCTGTCAACAACTGTTATTAATAAAATTTAATAACAAGCCCCACAAAACTGGCATCTGAAAGAATACAGATTTTTATTTTCTTGGTGATTTGTATATTTGGATAATTGCTTACACTAAAATTCTAATTTAAGGATTCCTTCATATTGCAAGTAAACATCTCTTTCTTTTCTTTTTTTTTTTTTTCTTCTTTTTTTGTTTACTCTGGTCATGTCTTCAGATGCCAGAATTCTAAGCCTATGCAAAATGCTAGGAACATAAATTCCAGAAAGAATGAAATGTCTCAGACAATAAAAAATCTGCCTACCATGCAGGAGACCTGGGGTTCAGTCTCTGGGTTGGGAAGATCCCCTGGAGGAGGGCACAGCAACTCATTCCAGTATTCTTGCCTGGAGAATCCCATGGTCAGAGAGTCTTGGCATGCTGCAGTCCATGGGGTCAAACAGAGTTGGATGTGATGAGCAACTAGCACACACAAACACACACGTGAATTCCAGAATCAGACTGACTCCTCACAATACTTGTGTGAACTTGGGCAGTTTACTTAAACTCTCTGAGCCTCAGAGTAAAAATACAATAAAGCTAATCACAGTATAGTAAAGGGATGTTATGAAATGTGTTATTCTTAAATGCATTTATAACAGTGCAAGGCACATGGCAATAGTTATTTAGTATTTGTTGAATTAATATAAAAATATATACAAAATTTAAAACAGTATGTGCACAAAATCTAGCACATAAATAGAATGATTTAGTGCTTTCCATATGATCCTTTAAAACCCCTATAGAGGGTTTTTCATCTCTGTTTGGTGTACTGGAAAATGAGAAGAACAGAGAGGTATAAAAAGTGACCCACAATCTTGGAACCCAGATTACTTGAAATCCTCAGAGGAGAGAATAAGATAGAACTTAACTAATCGAGGCACATATACACACTGATAAAGCATCATTATCCCACAGGAACAAGCATTAAGGTGGAATAATTTAGACTTTGATTAATTTATTGGAGTCTGATGACTAATAACTCTAAACTGTCTTGTAGGGACTGTGGGGAGATATTCCATCCTTCTGGGCAGAAATGAGGTTTCTCCTGAAGTGAACAGATGTTGCCACTTGTAATAATCCTAAAAATTCTGAAACCTAGAACAGAAATGGAAGACTAGAGAGGCAAGTCTTAAAATGAGATGAGGGGATTAAAACCCTCCTCTTTCTGTAGCTGAGAGTCATTATGCTTGCACTCCCGTGTCTGGAGAGACACAGGGCCCTGCCAGCCTTTCTGAGTGAGTCGTGCCTGGAATGTGGAGACAGGCTGGTAACGAGACAGGGCACCAGTCCAGGAAGAGAGCAGTATGAGTTATTCTTGGTGTTGAACTTCCTTTCTACTACTACAGTCTTTAATAAAGACACAGCAACACTTAAACAGCCTGAACTCTGTCTTCCATGAGGAGCTGAGAGGAAGGCTTTACACCCAGGTTTGGGAAGTAAGAGGTAAGAGTGACGCTGGCAGAAGCAAAGGCCAGGAGAGAAGAGCTGTGTCCCGAGGAGAATGATGCGGTAAGCACAGTGGCAGCTGGTAGGGCAGAAGGACATGGCCAGAAGAACACAAAGGAACCACACAGATGAGCCAAGGAACACATTTGCGCAGGACTAATTTCCAGCAAAAAAAAAAGAAGCCAGAGGTTTATCATTTCATCGTGAACTGGGGTAGGCATGCATGGAATCAGGGAGAATACCAGGACTAGATGTTGCGTCTCCTCATCTCCAGGCTACTACTATCTCCAGTATATCACAGGACAAGCATATGCACATATCCTGAAGGGTGATCTACGTACCTTATCATTTATGAAAACTCCAGATGTTTTACTGATTTTCCACATTTTAATCTAGATGTTTACCATAGCCTGGAATTTCAAAGGTTATCAGACAGTTGTTTTGCTTTGCTCGTATGAGTGTTTCTTTTCAAAGACAAGTCACAACCAACGTTGACTAAATTGGTCCTGATCAAAAAGAAAAAGAAATTCATAATTATATGGTCAGGAACAAGGTTGAACAATGAGAGCATCTGTAAATTATTTGGGTGGAATTACATGGGTATCTCAAAGACTATAAAAGAATAATTTCCAGTATGACAGGAAAGCACTGGGTTAGGACAAGTAACATCATCTGAGCTGGGCACTCATGACCTGTGAAACCGTGGAGGAACCGTTGATTCTCATACTCTGAGCCTCTCCAGCTCTTCATATCTTGCTGCTGCTGCTAAGTCGCTTCAGTTGTGTCCAACTCTGTGAGACCCCAGAGATGGCAGCCCACCATGCTCCCCCATCCCTGGGATTCTCCAGGCAAGAACACTGGAGTGGGTTGCCATTTCCTTCTCCAATGCATGAAAGTGAAAAGTCAAAGTGAAGTCGCTCAGTTGTGTCTGACTCTTAGCGACCCCATGGACTGCAGCCCACCAGGCTCCTCTGTCCATGGGATTTTCCAGGCAAGAGTACTGGAGTGGGGGTGCCATCGCCTTCATGTCTTACATGGGGATAATGCCACTGGCCCATGGCATACCTCTGTGAAAATGAGAAGAATATATCCCCTCTGAGCTTACCCAGCCAGTGCAGGTGTATAATTTAGTGTGCATTGCATGGACCAGGTTTGAGGCTCCATATGTACCCTCAACCAGGGGCTCACATGCTGTGAGCCAACTTGCATGTTCATGAACTTGGTCATGGCCAATCTCACAACATGATGGTGAGGATGAAACAAAGGTATTTTGCTAAATGTAAAGGCAACATAAATGTAAGAGAATGCATAAGCTTAAATGTAATCAAAAGCTGGCTTTCAAACCAGAAATATAGAAAGATTCCATGCATGAGGATTTCTCAAAAATTTAAAATCAAGAGACACAAATTATAAGGTACATACCATACACATCAGTAACAGAATATTTATTAGGCATGGGGTTCTTAGCCAGAATAAAGAACCAGGGGCACTGAAATCTCTTTAAAAAGACACATTGAAGGTTCTGTCTCTGGAGGCTTGAATTGGGATGTCTGAGAGTCTGTAACCTTCTTATTTATAAAGCACCCCAGGTTTTCTTTGATGTACACCCTTGCTTGAGCATCACAAGCTTAGAGAATTTAAGCCTAGTAGCTAGTTTAGGTATTTTAAAGCCACATTCACTTTTTTTTTTTGGCCTGAATTATTCAGAGAGCCTTCAAATGAAAAGGAAAACATATGGCATAAAGAATAATAATAATAAAACTAAAGAAGATGCTATGTTCTCCGTAAAAACAATCAGTTGGGATATTGCTCATTAAGTTGATAGCTCATAAGATATTTACAGAATGTATATTCCAAAGTATACAACACATGGTACAAAGTCTCTCTATACTGTCCCATCCACTGAGCTATCAGTGCAAAAAGCCTAATCTTGTTCCCTACATGTTAATAGTCTGCTAAGATGCAATGGAAGTCTCAGATGAGCATGTCCATCATCAAATCTGATATCCAGTGAGGTCATCATGAAGCATATCAAAGTAAACAATCAATAATCATTCTGTTTTTTATATACATCCAGAACCATCAAATGAAAAGGCAATAATTTAAACACAAACGTGTTTGAACCACTATAACCTAAACCATTTATTAAAGCACAAACACTTCTTCTTTCCCTTTAGATTCTATTAAGGTATTTAGCCATTGTCTTCCATCTCCTCAGCTGCTCTGTATGTCAGGAAGGATAACAGATAGTACTGAGTACCTGTTTTAAGGTATCATTAGCACCATTGGCAGGGAAGGTATATAATTCTGTACAAAATTGAATGGACTCATTTCAATCTATAAGAAGAAGCCAGTGGATTTCCCTAGGCTGACATATTAAAGCTTTGCATCTAGGATATAAGAATTCTACTTTTATAAATTCTCTGTAGTTATGTTTAATTATCACAGAAAAGTAAAGGGGGGAAAATAAACTAGACAAATGGCCAGGGACTCTAGATTTTAAATTGACATTTTACTGTTTCCAACCTCACTGAAGAGACATTGTCTTTAGATTATTAACACCTGATCAATGAAGAAATCAGCTTGGAATCTGATCCTAAAATACTTTGGAAAAAAATAACTCATACAAGATTGACTCTGACATGTGGAGCCTTTTTATATAATGGATTTGTAAAGTAACAATAACCACAGACAAGATTAGAAAAATGAGTTTCTGGTTGCCATGGCAATTCAGGCACTGTACTACCACCCACTCTAACAGCAACACTTAAATGATGAACATAAAGACAGAGAGGGGAGCCCACACAGAAGCGGGTGTCAAAAGCTAAGAAGTTAAACTGTAGATACTGTAGAGGTGATGGAAGCCTTAGTAGAGTTAGATAGGAAGTGACCACTGCATAATGGGGAAATTTTCTTGACGTAGATCTCAGTCTGCTAAAATCCAGATGGCTCATGAGTGCCCATATCTTACCCTAGTCTTGCTGCTGTTTAGTTGCTAAGTTATATCTGACTTTTTTTGCAACCCCAGGGACTGTAGCCCACCAGGATCCTCTATCCATGGAATTCTCTAGGCAAGAATACTGGAGTGGGTTGCCATCTCCTTCTTCAGGGGCTCTAGGACCCAGGGATTGATCCTGCATCTCCTGTATTGATGGGCTTTCCAGGTAGCTCAGCTGGTGAAGAATCAGCCTGCAATCCAGGAGACCCTGGTTTAATTCCTGGGTCAGGAAGATCCCCTGGAGAAGGGACAGGCTATCCACTCCAATATTCTTTGGCTTCCCTGGTGAATCAGATGGTAAAGAATCTGCATGCAATGAGGGAGAACTGGGTTTGATCCCTGGGGTGGGAAGATCCCCTGGCGGAGGGCATGGCAACCACTCTCCTATTCTTGCCTGGAGAATCCCCATGGACAGAGGAGCCTGGCAGGCTACAGTCCATGAGGTCACAAAAAGTCAGACACGACTGAGCGACTAAGCACAGCACAGCCCCTGCGTTGGCAGGGGGGTTCTTTACCAATGAGCCACCAGGGAAGCCCCTATCCTACACTGCTGCTGCTGCTAAGTCGCTTCAGTCGTGTTCAACTCTGTGCGACCCCATAGACAGCAGCCCACCAGGCTCCCCCGTCCCTGGGATTCTCCAGGCAAGAACACTGGAGTGGGTTGCCATTTCCTTCTCCAGTGCATGAAAGTGGAAAGTGAAAGGGAAGTCGCTCAGTCGTGTCCGACTCTTAGCGACCCCATGGACCACAGCCTACCAGGCTCCTCCGTCCATGGGATTTTCCAGGCAAGATTACTGGAGTGGGGCGCCATCGCCTTCTCCGTGAATACTAAATTGTCATTCCTATGTCAGCCAGCAGTTGCCCTGACAATTTTGCAGAGTGCTTATCAGAGGAGAGAGAAAGTTTTAGGTCCTATTCGTCATGTAATTGAATGGTAGTAGGTAGGTAGAACACATATTGAAAACTATTAAAAGAAAAGCTAATGGAAATGTTCTCTTTTAAATTTTCAATTGTGAGAAATGAATATAGGCCCTCTTAGTGTAATGATGAGACAGGCCCACTTACCAGGAGTCCACAATATACAGGTAAAGTAGAGATATAAGGTTTCACTGAGTATTAAGAAAACTATTTTAAGATTTATCATGAATTATATGATAGAAAAAATACTGCAAACATTATCAATTTAAAACATCTTAATTACAGAGATACTATTTACAGTGTGAAAAGTTATTTCTTAGAAGTGATGAAACATGGTATATATCTCACATTCATCTGTAACCATTCTTGTACTATACTTCAGTTCATTCATTCATTTAGTCAATGAATATTTTTAGTACTTCTAATATGACAGCCACCTCTGCAAAGTGCCAATTTCATATTGTCTGTCAATAGTATTGCTATTTTTATAGTCCTGAGAGGAGGATCTCATTGAGTGGACTCCCTGACAACTGTGATAAAGATCCTAGGATTCAAAATGAACACATGATACAAGTAACTCAGTGAGGCGTCTTTCTGGCTTGTGTGTCAGGATACACTTGAATGTAACAAAAATGACATATTTTTCAAGTTATAAAAGTCAGTGTCAAAGCCTAAAGTTCATATGTACTTATCATTTATCTCCAACTTACATATTATCAACCAAAAGTTTACTTATAAATTAATGTGTTTCCTATAAAAGAAAGATTTTGGATGGGGCTCAGGCCAGTTCAAAAATGCCATTTAATTCACAACTATTAATAGATAAATTATCACACTCTGGTTTCATTTCAGACCACAGTGGTCTTCCCTGACACAGGACGGCATCTCCTTCCTCACATCCCAGAACATCTGCAAACCCCACACATCCTCCTCTTAGTGGCGATGGCAAAATCACCTCCTAGTGGCCTCAGAACATTCTGGAGAGGCTCTGGGATCCACTTACCAGAGTAACAGCAGTGTTTCTGGAGGTGTCAGTTAAAGCAGTTGTAGGGATATCCCAATGGAACATCCACTTCTAAGTTCAGGATGTTCCTAAGTGGGGTGTATATATTTTCAAAAAGAGAAAATCGAGATTCAACTGCACCATGAGCCAGATTCTACATTCGCCCCATTCCAGGTTTAAACACTGTTTGCCTTAACTCAAGAAAGGTGGAGAGAATATAATTCTTCCCTGACCCTGTGAAATAAATACATAACTTTTTACTGAAAGCTAGAAATCTGGAGTCAGAGGACTGAGCTGCTGAGAGGATTCCTAGAAACAGGACTTTAGGCGAGATCCTCACCCTTTCTGAGCATCAGTGTTCTGACTTCTAATTATGAGGTTCAAAGGTTTGTGACATACAGATGTACATCAGTTGTACAGTTATGACAAAAAGTAAAAATGCTAATCTTTATTTTCATAAAAATTATACAATATAATAAATTGTTATTAGCATAATATAGGTGGTGGAAATAGGGGTATTCAACTTGGCATATGCTTAACATTTTTCATAATAAACTGTTTGGAAACAGCACAAATGATGTTGATTATAACATTAAAAAAAATAATTTTACTTCTGTCTTTACTTATTTTTGGCTGTGCTGGGTCTTTGTTGCTCCGAGGGCTTTTCTCTAGTTGTGCTGAGCAGGGGCTACTCTCTAGTTGTGACGGGTGGGCTTCTCATTGCAGTGGCTATTCTTGTTGCTGAGCACAGGCCTTAGGGTGTGTGGGCTTCAGTAGCTGCAGTTTTGGGGCACTAGAGCACGGGCTCTGTAGTTACAGCACATAGGCTTGGTTGCTCCGAGGTATGTGGGATCTTTCCAGATCAGGGATCGAATCCATGTCTCCTGCATTGGCAGGCAGATTCTTTATCACTGAGCTACCAGGGAAGCCTTGACTATAACATTTAATTGGCACAAAAAACGAGGTGGCTGCTTTTCCCACCCTCATTTTTCAAATGAAGAAAATGAAGCCATTATGCAAGTAAGTCATGAAACTAGAAGACATAATATTACTAATCAGTGGAAGTAGAATTTGAACACAAATTCTATGCTTTTAATCACTAAGCTTAACACTTTTAAAATATATACTACATACTCCAACCCCTGCTATAGCTCATCACTTTGCAATTGATCGTTCATGTATCTGTCTTTCCCACTAGACTAAATTCTTAAGGTCAGGTGAGACATTCTTAGTTCTTTTATTTTTAAAGCTTTACCAGTACATGGCTAGTGTATACTAGATATTCAAACACTGTTAGTTAAAAAATAAATGTTTTTAGCTAGCCTTCAGAAAATTATTCTCAGAATAAGGTGAAGGTACTTCTTGTGCTTTTTCATACTCTATTCTGAGGATATCATGTATTTTCAGATGAATATTCATGATATGTTCTAAAATAAGTAAAACATTTTTATTCTTATTTTTAAGTTAAACTCCAGATTGGGGCATTTATAATATAACATAAAATGGTCTTTCCTGACAAATTTTTTAAATCCTTATTCCGGAAACATCTTCAGCTAAATTTTTAAGGTAATTAAAACATGAATTTGTGAAAGTTCTAACTAGATTAGAATATAGTGGTTGAATATTAGTGTAGCAAGGACCCTTAGAAGTCAGCTGATGCTGTTGTTTAGTTGCTAAATTGCATCTGACTCTTTTGCAACCCCATGGTCTGTAGCCCGCCAGCTACTCTGTCCATGGCATCTTCTAGACAAGAATAGTAGAGCAGGTTGCTATTTCTTTTTCCAGGGTATCTTCCTGATGTAGGGACTGAATCTGTGACTCCTGCATTGCAGGCAGATTCTTTACTGCTGAGCCACCTGGGAAGCCCCTAGAAGATAGCTAAACCACTCCTCAAAAAAGAAAAAAAAAAAAAAAATGAACGGAGAAACCAGTTCTCCAAAGAAAGTCCAATATATTATACATAAGAAAGTCCAATACTTAAGATCAAAGTGGAAATTCCAGTTAAAGTGGAAGTCAGACATATGGAAAGTGAAAGTGAAAGTGAAGTTGATCAGTCCTGTCTGAATCTTTGCAACCCCATGGACTTCCAGGCTCTCCGTCCGTGGGATTTTCCAGGCAAGAATATTGGAGTGGGTTGCCATTTCCTTCTCCAAACGTGAAGGTGAAGTCATTCAGTCGTGTCCGACTCTTTGCAACCCCGTGGACTGTGGTCAATTATTTTCTGTTCCCTACTGAGTGGTCTTTTTCAGGTTACCAGGGAGCCCAAAGGTTTCTGAGGAACACAGCTGAGATTGGTTGATTTAGTTCATTTTTCTCATTTTTAGATTGTAATACTTAAGATCTATAGTAGCTCAGCTAAAATTTTTAGTGGCTGCGCCTTAGTAAAATTTCAGATTTTCAAAGTCTCAGTCTAGTGTTCATTCTACTCCATTGCCTCTTAATTATGTAAAAATATTAATATATTGCTGTGACAGTCTCAGCATTACCCTATGTGATATTATTACAAATGAAGATAATTAAAGCCAAAGTTACATTTGCTGGCATGAAAGCATTATGCTGGGACTAGCCTATGCTAACTAATTTTTTAAAAAAGAAATATATCAGGAAGCCTACATGCAATTTTATTTTTATTTCACCAGTGATATAAATGATGCAATGTCTAAAAGTCATCACCTTTCAGAGATGGATGTTGCCTTTTTTTAGTGCAGCAAGTAGGGCCAGTCTACCTTTTTGTCCCCGAAGGTAACTAGAAATCTGGTGCCTTTACAGAAAAACGATGAGGTTTTCTTTAATAATAGATAGGATGTTAACTCTTGGAAGTGAAATTCCTATTAATGCTGTGACTTCAAAGTAAATATTTTCATCAAATATTAATATAATCTAAATAAGAAAACCGAGTTTACCAGCACCCTTCCCCCAACCTCTTCCCTCTAAAGGGCTCTTGTTTAAGCCTATAACTGCCTTAATCTCTTTGAAATGGGTAATAACCTTGACTTATCAGTCCCAGAGGTAATATGATAATGGTTTGTTTTCATTCAAATTCCCATTCTACTGCCTTTTCTTACAAAATTGTGGTAAAGCTCCAAGAGTTCTGAACACATTAGTACCATTTTTTGATGAGCCTCCCTGGTGGATCAGTTGGTAAAGGATCTGCCTGTAATGCAGGAGACACAGGTTCAATCCCTGGGTCAAGAAGATCCCGTGGAGGAGGAAATGGCAACCCACTCCAGTATTCTTGCCTGGGAAATTCCATGGACAGAGGAGCCTGGTGGGCTAAAGTCCATGGATTTGAAAGAGCCAAACACGGCTTAGCAACTAAACCACCACCTCAGAACTAACGGTGACACACAGTATTGTTTACCTGATTTCCAATCTCTCATGGCTACAGAGCCTGAAACATGCAGTGACACAGTGAGCACTAAAGAAAGGAAAACAAATAGTGTGCTTCTAATAATACACACACAGAAAAACAATAGTCTTGCTTTATTGGACTGAGTACTCAGTCTGCCCAAACAGACCCTCTATATTATTTATTTTGTATGGGATTTCCTCAGATAAATAAGACTAATATCATTATACCAGGTGAGTGAAGAATAAAAGACATTTCAACAATTTGCTTGCAGCAACCACATTCTATGATAAATACACATTGCCTTGAATTCGGGTGATTTGAATAAGTCCCATCAATATGACCATCACAAGGCAAACCAAATCACCTGGCTTCCATTTGTATCCAACCATTGTTACTGCCATTTGAATATTTTACTCTCATTGTCAATTAATTGATAAATTTGATTAAGCCTCTATTATATGTCAGATCCTGCCTATGTATGGTGATATTATGGGAGATGAGTTAAACACCAAACTCCATTGCCTGTCTCCTCCCAGAAGAACATAAGCTCTATGAGAGTAGGAATCCTTATCTAGTTTGTGTGGTGTACAGAGGAGCGGGCATACAGTCTACGTTCAATAAACATTTATTGAATAATGAACGAATGTGGGTTGATCTTTGAAACGTAATATTTAGTAGAATAAAAAACAACTCAAGGAAGAATATCAAATTATAATCAAACAAAACTAAATTTGTTGTTTGAGAATACACATTTATGTGATAAATCTGAAAAGAAAATCTGAAAAGCAAAGGTGCAATTAAAAGAAACTCAGGAGAATATTAGTCTCTGTGTACAAGGCAGGGATAGATAAGAAGAACACAGAGGGCTTTCATTATGCTTGTAATATTCTATGTAGGAGCAATGAAGTTAATTTCATTGCTATGATTCACAATGTGTTTCCATTATATGTACTCTTTTTTTAAAATCTATTTAGTGATACATAAATCTTTACATAGAAAAAAAGTAGAAGTTAACATTAAAAATGGCATAGGGGTAGAAGACAACAGAATAAAACATATTAGAGTGAAACACAGGCAAAAAGTCTTAACAGTAATTACTGTTCCTGCTGTTCTCACTTAAGTTGTGTGGAACTTTCAGTTATGTGTGTGCGTACGTATTACAGAACTATCAATATACAGAGAACGGACTGTATTAACACTGTAGTCAAAAATGTTTAAATCCACTTTTCTAGGAAATTCCAGTGTTATCTGCTTGAGCATGATGGCCCATAGAATTAAACACAGTGTGAAGAACACAGAATGTGTCAAGTACTAAGGATTACGCTAGCATGCATCAGGTATTCATATGGGAAGAAAAGCAATCAGTTAGTTAAACACAATCCCGGTTAGCTAAATAGCTCAAGTTCTGAAATTTAGGGTCTCAGTATTTTGCCCAAGATGTTTCTCAGCTTCTCTGGAAAACCTGCCTTACCACTGGTTTGAATTCAATATTGAGAGAATCAATTAGGTCAATCTGTCTAAATGAATGTCTTCTTGGTTAGGCTGACTAGAACACAACTTAGCAACCGAACAACAACAACAAAAAATACTGCTTAGTTACTCAGTCGTGTCTGACTCTTTAGACACGACTGTCAGTTCAGTTCAGTTCAGTCGCTCGGTCGTGTCCAACTCTTTGCAACCCCATGAATCGCAGCACGCCAGGCCTCCCTGTCCATCACCAACTCCCAGAGTTCACTCAAACTCACGTCCATCGAGTCGGTGATACCATCCAGCCATCTCATCCTCCTCTGTCGACCCCTTCTCCTCCTGCCCGCAATCCCTCCCAGCATCAGAGTCTTTTCCAATGAGTCAACTCTTCGCATGAGGTGGCCAAGGTACTGGAGTTTCAGCTTTAGCATCATTCCTTCCAAAGAACACCAGGGCTGATCTCCTTTAGAATGGATTGGTTGGATCTCCTTGTAGTCCAAGGGACTCTAAAGAGTCTTCTCCAGCGCCAGATAGTTGTGGACTATAGTCTGCCTGGCTCCTCTGTCAATGAGAATCTCCAGACAAGAATACTGGAGTAGGTATCCATTCCCTTCTCTAAAGAATCTTCCTGACCCAGGGATTGAACTCAGGTCTCCTGCACTGAAGGCAGATTCTTTACCATCTGAGCTACCAGGGCTCTTGGTAGTAATAATAATAATAGCAATAATAAACAGCTGACTGCTATTCCACTATCCCCACTGAGAACAATCCATTAAGAGTTTTATCAGACACTAAACACACACACATATTAATAAAAATTATTACAGCAATGTTACCAGCCAAGAACCTGAAATGGAGAAATGTAAGAAGGATTTCTTATTTATACTCAGAGACTGGAATGAAGTCATGGATCTTCACTGATAGAAAGATTGTAAAATGTTAGTTTTTTTAGATAAAATCATAAAATAGGAGCTACCACATTTCATTATATCTACCACTGCAAGTTGTATGATGAAAGTATATAACAACAAAGAAAAAAAAAAAACACTGCAATTTAATTATGAAACACCATGGAAGTTACACTCTGATTTTAGAGATTTATATACAGTAGAGGAAGAATAAGCATACATTTCCTTCTGTCCTTATTTTTAACCTATCACCCACCCAACATATATTGCCAGATTTATAAAGGAATTTTCCCTGGTGGCTCAGACGGTAAACTGTCTGTCTGCAACGCAGGAGACTTGGGTTCGATCCCTGGGTTGGAAAGATCCCCTGGAGAAGGAAATGGCAGCCCACTCCAGTATTCTTGCATGAAAAATCTCATGGACGGTGGAGCCTGGTAGGCTACTGTCCACGAGTTTGCAAAGAATCGGACATGACTGAGCGACTTCACTTCACTTCACTTATAAAGGAATACCTAGGCTCTCAATGGCACGCCACTCCAGTACTCTTGCCCGGAAAATCCCATGGATGGAGGAGCCTGGTAGGCTGCAGTCCATGGGGTCGCTAGGAGTCGGACACGACTGAGCAACTTCACTTTCACTTTTCACTTTCATGCATTGAAGAAGGAAATGGCAACCCATTCCAGTGTTCTTGCCTGGAGAATCCCAGAGACGGGGGAGCCTGGTAGGCTGCTGTCTATGGGGTCGCACAGAGTCGGACATGACTGAAGCGACTTAGCAGCAGCAGCAGCAGCAGAATAGCCTTAGAGATGATTTTGTCAGTTTTAAGCTTTCTCAGATAACAGCTGGGGCTAAATTTTACAGGCTCAACCAAACTTTTTAAGAGGCATGCTCTGATTCATGGGGTTGCAAAGAGTCGGACACGACTGAGTGACTGAATTGAACTGAACTGAAAGATTTGATAAATGTTTCATTATAATCATCATTTAATATTTAATGAAAAGGGCCTAGAAGACAACCAGAGGAATGATTCAGGGCTAGGGTCTGTTTACCAAAGAACAGTTAGAACTCCAGGGCACTTCTATTGATAAATCCTGGTGTCACAGTGAACAACCCTGAGAAACTCTCATGTCAAATATCCCTAGATTTTAGTGCACCAGTGGTGACTATAACAAGGTTTTCGTCAATCACACAGTATCAAGGATCTACATAGGCCTGTTTAATCATAGTAGCGATCTCTACTTTTTATGACTGTCACTGTCTCATGTGATTTGGACAGATATTCAATTTCATTTTATTGAGTTTCATTCAGTTTACTAACAGAATTTACTAACAGAATGCCTATTTACATAAATGTAGGAAAGTAAATGAAGGCTCTGTGGATTGGTAGTAATTTAGTTCAGCACTTAGCACACATTTTTCAAATTAAAGCATTAATTTGCTATCTTTTCATCACATTCAAATCTCAGCTGTTTGGGGTTCTTAAAGTAAGAAGTAATCCTTCTGACTAAACATATTTTGCTTTAAACTTTCATGAGAGGAAATTAGTACGTGACTCACTTCAAAGATAGAGATTACAATAGGGTGACCCTTAAGTGAGTGGAGCCTTTTCTTCATGTAATAGTTGAAGAGGTCAAAGCTATTAATGTTTTTTGTAACTTTAGCCAGGCACATTTGGAAGGGCATCTCAAATTCTTGTCACATTGTTCAAGAAGTTGGAAGCTCAGGTGCAATAGTGTTTAAAATCCTTCCTGGTCTGTGATCTTTTATAAACTCCAGCTATTGAAAAGTCAGCAAAGACATCCCCAAGTCCCTTCTATGTCCCAACTCTCACTGTCCTGTTCTTTGCCAGAACAAAAGAATGTATGAGACACAAAGAGAACAGTGTACTAGGGGGCCATGCAGAAATACCAAATCTCTTTCACATTTCAAATATTCAGCTGGTATAGATATGATAAGTTTCCTCTATAAAATACAATCCATTCGTGTACAACGTGAGGAGCAATGAAAAGCAATAAATACATCAAGTGTTATGAGGTCAAATTTCAATAGCGAAAGACAAGTATGTCAAGTCAGAATTAATTTGACTGGGCAGCTTTGATCTTTTTTTCAAAATCAGATTGACACCCAGCTAGATCATCATGAGAGAAATGTATTATAATTTGGTAAAGTGTCATCAGATAGCCTGCATGAATTGAAATATGAACTGAAGATATAGTTTTATTGGGTCATCGCACACTGTGTTACTTTATTAATGATTTGCAAGCTGATCCAGACGCCACATTGGAAATGTTGGTCTTTACAAGCGAGATCTTTTGGGGCACTGGTCTTAATTGACAGAGACAAAAAATAGAATATTTCCTGGACTTGAAATAAATTGTCTTAAGGACAAATATAAATAAAATCTAAATAAGATATTAAAGTAACTCAATTTTATCTTCATTTTCTTTAATTTTAGAGCATATTAATTGATATGATTGCTAAAATATGAGTACATCAACTTTAATTGTGTAACAAGTTAACAATTTTTTGGTCAATGACACATTATAATACTTTGCTTTAATAATCTTCCAAAATTATTTTCAAAGCTCCAAATTTATCTTTTTTTGTTCCTTTCATTCAAAACGAGATCTGAATAGGAAGGAATTACATGGGAATTTTCAACTTCTTTGATAAGTAAGTATTGAAATCATTACAGTTCTACCTTAAACCTATTACAGAAGTATTATGTGCAGTTCTTATAAATGTTGATGATCTAAGTGGTAAAGCCAAGAATAAATTAATATCATAGATGTTTTATTATTAATGGTTAAATTTTATGCTATTTATAATATCTTCCCTGGTAGCTCAGAGGTTAAATCATCTGCCTGCAATGCGGGAGACCTGGATTCGATC